>NC_057718.1:105014508-105015747 GCF_004010195.1 Chiloscyllium plagiosum | reverse complement strand
TTGATCTGATCTCATCTCTCTCCCTCCCTCTCCCTCCCTCTCTCCCTCCCCCTCCCTCCCTCTCTCTCTCCCTCCCTCCCTCTCTCTCTCCCTCCCTTCCTCCCTCTCTCTCTCTCTCTCTCTCTCTCCCTCCCTCCCTCTCTCTCTCCCTCCCTCCCTCCATTGGGACCTGATTATCTGCTCCACTCCATTATCTTTCAAGGATGGACAGATGTGGACGATGTTCCCCTTCAGGTTCAGACTGAACTGAGGTGAATTTCAGAGTCAGTCATCTCAGAGAGACGCCATTTGGCCCAGTGTGCCTGTGCTGATATTTTGAGATCTACCTGTTCTGTCCCACCCCTCCCTGCCCTTACCCTGGAATTCTTCCTTTTCAAGTATTCCTCAAATTCTGTTTTAAACATTGGTGTAGTATCTGCTTCTTTAAGTATTGCATTGTGGATCACAGCAACATCACTGCTTAAAATAAACTCCCTTAATCTTCCCTGGAACATAAAATGTTCTGTTTGATTATAGACGGCATGTTTTAGCTGTATTTGTGTTTATGTCGAAGTGTTGGCGGTGTTTCGCCAGGCGCTGATTCACCACTGGCTTTCCGAGTTGACTCAGCTATTTTCATAGGCACCCCCTCCTATGTGACAACTCGTGTTTAATTTATTAGTCCTTTGTGCTGAAGTGTTGATCACAATTCAACACCTACATGCTTTGGAATATTAATATAGAGGAGGAGACTTAAAATAGCTCATTAAATCAGGATGCACTGGGCTGTTCATCAGAGAAGGGGAGGCTGGTTTGAACTGGAAAGTCAAAAAATGTCCTGGGACAAATTTCATACAAAGAATTCAGAGAAAGCTGAATTTGAATATAGATATTCCAACCTAATCCACATTTTAAAAGTGCAGGATGAAGTCAGTGTTGTAGTTGCATTACTGGGCTAGTAATAGAATCATAGAGTCCAACAGATGTACGGCATGGAAACAGACCCTTCGGTCCAACCCGTCCATGCCGACCAGATATCCCAACCCAATCTAGTCCCACCTGCCAGCACCCGGCCCATATCCCTCCAAACCCTTCCTATTCATATACCCATCCAAATGCCTCTTAAATGTTGCAATTGTACCAGCCTCCACCACATCCTCTGGCAGCTCATTCCATACATGCACCACTCTCTGTGTGAAAAAGTTGCCCCTTAGGTCTCTTTTATACCTTCCCCCTCTCACCCTAAACCTATGCCCCTCT
>NC_057718.1:105005982-105013882 GCF_004010195.1 Chiloscyllium plagiosum | reverse complement strand
CCCCTGTACACAATACTCTGACCAATAAAAGAAAGCATACCAAACACTGCCTTCACTATCCTACCTACCTGCGACTCCACTTTCAAGGAGCCATGAACCTGCACTCCAAGATCTCTTTGTTCAGCAACACTCCTTAGGACCTTACCATTAAGTGTATAAATCCTGCTAAGATTTGTTTTCTTAATCTAGAGATGAAGGTTAATGATCCAGGTTCAGAGATCCAAATCTCACTGTGGGATCTTGTGGAATTTAAATTGAATGAATAAATCTGGAATTTATCATTGGTCACAAAGCTGGAAACCTAAAATTAAAAAAAAACTGAAGACACTGGAAATAATTAGCAGGTTTGTCACTGTTTGTAGAGAAAGAGAGTTGAGTTCCTGGCCTTTCATGAGAACTGGAAAAGATGAGAGATGAATGCAGCTTCATGCTCCCACCAGGACCTTGAAAACTTCATTCATTTTGCCTCCAATTTCCACCCCTCTATAACTATTGTCCATTTCCCTTCCTTTGACCTTGACCTTGACCTCTCTGTCTCCATTTCAGGGAATAAGCTGTCCCCTGCCATCCAGTTCAAAGCCAGTGACTTCTGTAGTGATGTTCACTCCAGCTCCTCACACCCCCACATCCTGCTAGGACTCCATCCCATTCTTCCATTTCCTTTGCCTACGTTGTACCTGTTTGGATGATTCCACCTTCAAAACCGCGCTGCTGTCATGGCTTCCTTCTTCCATAACCGTGGTTTCCCACCCACTGTGGGTGGCAGGGCCCTCAACCACATCCAACCCATCACCCATACCTCTGCCCTTGCCCTTCCCCTCACTCCCAACAGTGTGATCAGGTTCCCTTTGTCCTCACTTTCCATCCCACCATCCGCCACATTCAAAGACTCATTCTCTACCAGATCAGGGCAGGACTCACACACTTAATGGTAAGGTGTTGCTGAACAAAGAGACCTTGGAGTGCAGTCATCCCAGCCCTTCCCCCTTCCCATCCCTCCCACCAGCGTTAATGTGGAGGTGCTGGTGTTGGACTGGGATGGACAGGGTCAAAATCACATGACACCAGGTTACACTCCAACAGGTTTATTTGAAATGCCAAGCTTTTGTAACCTCGCTCCAAAGGGGCAGTGCTCCGAAAGATTGTGATTTCAAATAAACCTGTTGGACTATACCCTGGTGTCGTGTGATTTTTGATCTCATCACAACAACGTGATTGGGTTCCCCCTTGTCCTCACTTTCCATCCCACCAGCCTCCACATTCAAAGCATCATTCTCCACCATTTCAGACAACTCCAGCATAGCACCACCCCCAACCACATCTTCCTCTCACCCCCCCGTCTGTATTTAGAGTCATAGAGATGGTCAGCACGGAAACAGACCCTTCGGTCCAACCTGTCCATGCTGATCAGATATCCCAACCCAATCTAGTCCCACCTGCCAGCACCTGGTCCATTTCTCTCTAAACCCTTCCTGTTCATATACCCATCCAACTGCCTCTAAAATGTTGGAATTGTACCAGAGAGTGGTGGCTGTGTGGAATGCTCTGCCCCAGAGGGCAGTGGAGGCCCAGTCTCTGGATTCATTTAAGAAAGAGTTGGATAGAGCTCTGAAGGACAGTGGAATCAAGGGTTATGGAGATAAGGCAGGAACAGGATACTGATTAAGGATAATCAGCCATGATCATATTGAATGGTGGTGCAGGCTCGAAGGGCAGAATGGCCTACTCCTGCACCTATTGTCTATTGTCTATAGCTTCACAGGGATTGTTCCCTCTGGAACACCCTAGTCCATTCCACAATCACCAACACCACCCCCCTCTCCATGGCACCTTCCCATGTAACCGCAGAATGTACAACACCTCCCCTTCCCCTCCTCCCTGCTCACCACGCAAGGACCTAAAGAGTCTTTCCAAGGGAAGCAGCATTTCACCTGACCTCCCCCAGCTGTGTATTGTAATTACTGCACCCAATGTGACCTACTCTCCATTGGAGAAACCAAACGCAGACTGGGTGACCGCTATGTTTAACACCTTCAGTCAGTGTGTAAGCATGACCCTGACCTTTCCACAGCAGGTCATTTTCACACAGTGTCCTGCTCACATGCCACATATGTCTGTCCTCTGCATGCTGCAGTGCTCCACTGAATCACAGCACTAATTGGAGGAACAACATCTCAACTTCAGACTAGGCACTTTACAACCTTCTGGACTGAATACAGCGCTGAGTTTACCACTTCCAATTGTGAACCAAGCTTTAGTTGTTACGTTCTCTGTCATCGTGCCCTCTCTCCCCTCCCCCACTCCAGTGGGACTGTCTGTCCTTTCCAGTCTGGCAGTTAGACACACCATTGTTCTCATCGAGAGTGTGGTGCTGGAAAAGCACAGCAGGTCAGGCAGCATCCAAGGGGCAGGAACATCGACGTTTTGGGCAAAGACCCTTCATCAGGAATTGTTCTGCCATTCTCACATTCCAGTCACTTAATCTAAACTGTCAACATCTTTTCTCCACCAGCACCCCCTCCACCATTGCATAAATGCCGTTCCCTCCGCACTTCACCAGCTCTCTCTCCGTGGATGCTGTCTGACCCGCTGTGATCTCCAGCATTTGTTGTTTCCAGGACAGATTCCAGCATTGGCAGGAATTTGGTCCCAGATATGGAACAAGACTCGGCAGAAAAGGGAAGCTCAGGGTGTCAGGGTGAGGTATTGATGTGGATAGAGGACTGACAGGAAGCACAGGGTCGGAATAAATGGTTCTTTCTCAGGTCAGCAAGCTGTATCGAATGGTGTGCAACAGGGATCCGTGTTAGTTGCTCGACACTTTACTTGGATGAAGGGTCTGACAATATAGTTTCCAAATTTCCAAAATGTGTAAGAAAGTGAAGAGGACACCGAAGGCTACAAAAAGATGTAACTGCTGTAAATAGGTTATTTGTTTGGGCAAAGATGTGGCAATTAGTGTTTAATATGGACAAAATGTGAAATTGCCCAATTTGGCAGAAAGAATAAAAAAAGCATTTTATCCAAATGGCGAGAGATTGCAGAGCGCTGAGATACAGAAGGATCTAGGTGTCCCTGAGTATGAATCACAACAGGTTAGTCTGCGGGGACAGCAGGTAACCAGGAAAACTAATCGAATGTTATTGTTACTTGCCAGGGGAATCGAATCCTAAAGTCACAAGGCTATGTTTCAGTTATACAGGGCATTGGTCTTCAGAATATGAAGAGGAAAAGACAGGGTAGACAAAGATATACTTGTTCCACAGGTTGGAGATTCTAGAACCAGGAGCACAGTCTGAGAATTACATCCAGACCGTTCAGGAGAGAGTTAAAACTCCCACAACACCAGGTTACAGTCCAACAGGTTTATTTGGAAGCACTAGCTTTCGGAGCGAGGCTCCTTCATCAGGTGGTTGTGGCTCAGTTCAGTTCAGGAGAGATGTTAGGAAGCCCTTGTGCACACAGAGGGTGGGAGGGGTATGGAACTCTCCTCCATGAACCACAGTGAATGCTGGATCAGATGTTAATTTTAAATCTGAGACAGATAAAGCTTTGTTAAGCAAAGGTATTAAGGGATTTCGGCCAAAGGCAGGTCGAGGGGGTTGGGTCACAGAGCCGCCGTGATCTTATAGAATGGTGAACAGGCTCGAGGGGCTGAATGGCCTCCTCCTGTTCCTGTGAGTCCAGGATATTGTGTGCTGGTCTCCTTACCAGACTGCCACCCAGAACGGGCAGAGTACCTTCTGAGGAAAGCCTGGGCGACTGACTAAAACATAAAATCCCGAGGGCTCTTCACAGGAGAACATTCAGCAGATGTTTCCCATTCTGGGAGAGCGAGGGGGCACTGTTTAAGATGAGGCGAAACCTTTTCTTCCCAAAAGTTTTGGGTCTTTGGAACTTTCTTCCTGAAAAGAGGTTGGAAGCAGATTTCTAGAATATTTTAAAGATAGAGACAGATAGGTTTTTGGGCAAAAGTGAGGACTGCAGATGCTGGAGATCAGAGTAGAGAGTGTGGTGCTGGAAAAGCACAGCAGGTCAGGCAACATCTGAGGAGCAGGAGAGTCAACGTTTCGGGCAAAAGCTTCAGCAAGGGGGTGAAAGGTTATTGGGGACATGTAGGAATGTGGATTTGAGGTTATGATTAAACCAACCATGATCTTATTGAATGGCCCATTCCTACTCCTAACTTGTATGTTACTCATCATGTACAGGTCAAGAAGGGAGGATATCCTTCCATTTTGTGTGATAATAGCATGCCCTAGCCAACACTGTGTCCCATCACGCAGGGGAGCTGAGGAGCAGCAGTTTGACCTGGCCTTTCCCTACTGAGGGGACAGTGTGGAGCAGCTGCAGGATTCACTGAGGTTTCTCTGGGCTCTGCTCGACCAGCTCGATAAAAGGGAAGGGGCACAATTGCTGAAAGGTAGGAGAGGTACAAGGGCTAAAGGTGTTCATCATGGGGAGTGTACAGGAAAACTAAGAGGGTGGGGGGGGGGGGGTGTCTAAAATGCTTGAACTCTACATTGAATGTGGAAGACTGGGAAATGCCATGTTGGAAAATGGGGTACTGTAATCATGATTCCATTGGAGTGCAGTGGAAGAGTGTGGCATGTCAAGGGCAGAGGGGTCAGGGTGGGAACAAGCTGGAGACTGTCAGTGACAGATTGCTGAAGACTGGGTGGAGGTGGTCTGTAAGGTGACCCTGTCACCCTGTGGAGAGGAGACCAGGCCTGGGACAGAACTGAAATGACAATGAAATACTTATTTCACATGGGAGTGAGTGGGATCTGTCCTTAAGCAGTGGACAGGGAGGGGGTGAAAGATCAGGTATAGCATTTTCTCTGTTGCATGGGAAGGATCTGTGGGATGGTGAAGGAATGCTCATGGTGTATGAAGGATTGTCAAGGGAGAATAGAAGGGAATTGAAATGGGGGTGGGAGCATGTGGGGAGAAGGTGTGTTCAGGGCTGCCATTGTGCTGTAATGAGGGAAATTGGTTGTTGAATTTCAAAGGCCGGTGGATGGAATATGGGAATAAGAGATGTCCAGTTGTGGATGAGAGTCAGGGGGAGAAGGTCACAGTAAACACAGTGGTCTGTAGCCAAACCTGCACCAAGTCCAAATCTCCCGTCATACCTGCAATCTGAGCAACAGCTGAAACTACCTGTCTTTCCCTGCTCCATCACAGCAAATACAAGAGCGGCAGGTTTCTGACATCAAACCATTTTACTGGCCACACAGATGTGTACAGTGGTGTATGGATGTTAATGTTGGAGTGGTGTCAGCTCTGTAGCTGTACATTCCAATGACTGACAGACAATAGCTTCCTGTCACTGCCCACAGCAAACCTTGTGCCCACCACATTCAGCGCCGCCAGCCCATCCTTATAAACCTCACAACACTATGTCCAACATTAGATATGATTCTGCTATTGGACAACATTTACCAAATAATCAGATTGTGCTAATAGTTACATTGGAAACCAATTTAAGATCATCAACCAAGCTCACAGTGTGATTAATTTGGATGTACTAGATGTTACGTTTATTCACACACTGGACCCTGTTGTTCTCACAGTGAACAGCATTTGTCCACACGTTGTATTATTTTGATTTAGGAAAGAGTTATGTAGACAGCCAATCCCTGTTGCATTCCCCACAGAAATGTCCTGACCAATCAGAGTCTACCTCCCTAATTAAATTCTGATTGGGAATTATCAGTTTTTGTTGCAGCTCCATGACAACCATCATCCAACCAATCGGCCCCCTCTTCACTTGCTGTATAATTTATTATTCCCTTTCCTTGTTTTTGGTTTTCTTGTGTCCCAGTCCTGATGACTGCAAGGTGTTACACCCCACCATCAGCCACAGGAAAGGTGTTCCCCCAATCCCCAGATCTTCAGTCCCCAAACTGTTGGAGATAGGGGCGTGTACCTAAATCTCAGGTTGGGAGCCTGTTCAAGTCCTGGCATGGTAACCTCAGTGAGAATTCCCGGGATGACTGAGCTTCCAGTGGGTAATGCCCTTGCTCCTCAGGACCATTGGTAATGTTTCTATCAATGAGTTAAGAGCCAGAGACTGGAGGCATTCCTGTACTACTGACCTGGAAACGTGAGATGGAAACTTCCTCGGCTAATTCCTCAGTAAGTACAGACTAACATCCAACAGCCTAACATTTTCCCTGATTCCCTAATGAATCATCCTGACCCGAGTTACACTGATTTCTTGACACTGGTCGGTGCCTTTACGCCCTACAGCCTCCCCCCATCCCCTCACACAATCAGCAGGTACTACAACTGCAGGCTCCATCCACATTCCCAAAGGAGCTGAGATCTAGGGCCCAGACAGAAATACTGCTCAGCCCCAGGTCAGACTACAGAACGAGTTAGGCAGCATTCTGTTCAGTTGGCAGGACAGAGTGGATGGGCAGAAGGGCGTCTCATGCACTGTGTGAGTGATCTAGATTCAAAGTGAAAGAGTTCAAATCCAGCCACTTGCTACAAGCAGTTTTGAAATATGATTTGTTCCAAACGATTTAACTTTCTTCCCAAAATATATATGAGACAAAAAGGCTACAGTTTGGTTTATAAAGAGAAATCCTGGAAACGGGCCCGATAATCCGTTTTAAAATTAATACCTAGCTCGTAAAACAGGATCCACTCCAACAGTTGGCTCATCCAATAAGAGAAGCTGAGGTTCCTGGAGTAGGGCAGCTCCGAGGGATACACGCCGTTTCTGTCCACCGCTGAAAACAAACCAGATCCCACCGATCCACTCAGTAAGATATTCTTTCTAACTGCAGGGAATTCCTGACAGAACTCAGCAGAGAAAGGTAACTCTACCAAGGGAGCTGGATTCGTACACAGTTACAAACAGGTAACTACATGTTCAACAAGAAACATACTAACTGCAAGAAAACGCCGCAACCTTCAACTAACTTTGTTTCCCAGAAACTGTTTCCATCTTGAGGAGGAATTCAAATTGCGGGTTGATTTCATCAAAACCTTTTAAAATGTTTCCAACTCACAGCAATGCTGCCACCTCCCAAACCCACAGCCACCTTCACCCAGAAGGACAAGGGCAGCAGATACATGGGAACACCATCCCCTGCAAGTTCCCTTTCAAACCACACACCTTCCTGACTTGGAAATATATCGCTGATTCCAAATCCTCGAATTCCTGCATGTGAGTCTCTGTGTGTGAGAGTCTCTGTGTGTGAGTCTCTGTGTGTGAGAGTCTCTGTGTGTGAGTCACTGTGTGTGCGAGTCTCTGTGTGTGTGAGTCTCTGTGTGTGAGTCACTGTGTGTGTGAGCCTCTGTGTGTGAGTCACTGTGTGTGCGAGTCTCTGTGTGTGAGAGTCTCTGTGTGTGAGTCTCTGTGTGTGAGAGTCTCTGTGTGTGAGTCACTGTGTGTGAGTCTCTGTGTGTGAGAGTCTCTGTGTGTGAGTCACTGTGTGTGTGTGAGTCTCTGTGTGTGTGAGTCTCTGTGTGTGTGAGTCTCTGTGTGTGAGTGTCTCTGTGTGTGTGAGTCTCTGTGTGTGAGTCTCTGTGTGTGAGAGTCTCTGTGTGTGAGTCACTGTGTGTGAGTCTCTGTGTGTGAGAGTCTCTGTGTGTGAGTCACTGTGTGTGTGTGAGTCTCTGTGTGTGTGAGTCTCTGTGTGTGTGAGTCTCTGTGTGTGTGAGTCTCTGTGTGTGTGAGTCTCTGTGTGTGTGAGTCTCTGTGTGTGTGAGTCTCTGTGTGTGTGAGTCTCTGTGTGTGTGAGTCTCTGTGTGTGTGAGTCTCTGTGTGTGTGAGTCTCTGTGTGTGTGAGTCTCTGTGTGTGTGAGTCTCTGTGTGTGTGAGTCTCTGTGTGTGTGAGTCTCTGTGTGTGTGAGTCTCTGTGTGTGTGAGTCTCTGTGTGTG
>NC_057718.1:104990182-104998347 GCF_004010195.1 Chiloscyllium plagiosum | reverse complement strand
GGTCTGGGTCAGACTGGGAGGGTGTTGGGTCAGGGTCAGACTGGGAGGGTGTAG
Organism: Chiloscyllium plagiosum; assembly: GCF_004010195.1. Classification (NCBI taxonomy): domain Eukaryota; kingdom Metazoa; phylum Chordata; class Chondrichthyes; order Orectolobiformes; family Hemiscylliidae; genus Chiloscyllium; species Chiloscyllium plagiosum. The sequence continues at coordinate 104,998,293 of NC_057718.1, read as the reverse complement.
GTGTTAGGTCTGGGTCAGACTGGGAGGGTGTTTGGTCTGGGTCAGACTGGGAGGGTGTTGGGTCAGGGTCGGACTGGGAGGGTGTTGGGTCAGGGTCAGACTGGGAGGGTGTAGGTGTTAGGTCTGGGTCAGACTGGGAGGGTGTTTGGTCTGTGCAGGAACAGGTGGTCGTACTGCTTGAGCTGAGACTGTACCAGGAACAATTCTTCGTGAGAGCTGCCTTCTCTTTAATTCATGTAAATTTCTCGTTTTAAATAAGTTACATACCTGAGATGTTTGACAAGTTTCTTCTTTTCAGGAAGATCGAGAAAGTTTACTAGGAATGAGAGACGTGATTCAATGTCATTGCTGCTCAGTCCATGGATTCGACCAAAGAACCAAAATGTGTCCTGAATGGTAAACTCATTGTATAAGGCTAATTCCTGCAGGAATGAAATCCAGACCAGTATTTATTCATAGCTTGCAGGAGAAATGATCAACTTTAACTCCATTTCATAACATCATTAAAAAGTCCAGCATGGAAGAAGGTGATTCAGCCCATTAGCTGCATGCTAGCCCTGTCAAAGAGTAATCCAGTTGATCCAACCCCTACATCCTCTCTCCTGCCCCACATCCCTGCAATTCTTTCACATTTAAAGATTTATCCTGTTCCCTTTTGAAGTTATTGCTGAATCTATTTGTATAAAAATGATTACCTTTTAATACCTCTGGTCTTTCTGGCTACATCTCCAGTCTATTCCCTGATATTTGATGCTTCAGTCAGTGTGGATAGTTTTTCCTTAATTACTCTGTGATTTTAGACACATCTCTCAAATCTCCATGTAACCATCTCTGCTCTGAAGAGAACAATCCCAGCCTCTCTAGCCTATGAGCTGTGAGCTCTCATCTCCGCATTGTCTCCACATCCTTCCAAAAGTGTGGTCCCCGACTTGGAAACGTCACTCCACCGAGGGACAGCTTAACTCCCTGGTTTCCCTCCTTTGTACTTCTGATTAGTCAGGATCCCAAATACTTTTCTGATGTTACTTTACAAGGAGAGGTTTTGAGCTATAGGTAGTGAGTTAGCTCCTCCAACAAAGTAAACAGCTTGTGGGGCCTTGGGTTTATTTTTAAAGTTGGAACAATAGAAGCAGGGTTTTAGTTTAGCTTTCAGCAGTTGGGGAAGCTACTACATCTTTTTCTCTGTTATAGAGAAAAGTTGCTAGAACCACGAGAGACAATCTGTTTTACTGAATTTGCCTTTGCCAAGGGTGTATTCATGGGATGTTACTTTATTGGAACAGTTTTTTAGATTAGATTAGATTAGATTACAGTGTGGAAACAGGCCCTTCGGCCCAACAAGTCCACACCGACCCGCCACCCACCCATACCCCTACATTTACCCCTTACCTAACACTACGGGCAATTTAGCATGGCCAATTCACCTGACCTGCACATCTTTGGACTGTGGGAGGAAACCGGAGCACCTGGAGGAAACCCACGCAGACACGGGGAGAACGTGCAAACTCCACACAGTCAGTCGCCTGAGGCGGGAATTGAACCCAGGTCTCTGGCGCTGTGAGGCAGCAGCGCTAACCTCTGTGCCACCGTGCCGCCCACAAATGCCATTTAGTATTATTGTGTTAAGCTTTCCAATAAGGTTACATCAATTCTGCTGTCTTTTACTTACATTATAACGACAGGATAAGAATAAAGTGTGTTTTACTTAAAGCTGGAGCATAACAAATCGAATTCCATTCGGAACACAGCTCCTTACATTTATCTTTAAATGAGATAAAAGTTAAGTCTAGGCTAACTCCTTGATTTATTTGAAGGGGGTTTGGACTGGTCCATAACAGATTGGAGACTCTTATCAGGATCAAAATCTCTCATTCCAGGTTGGGTTTTGGGTCATTGGAATCAAAGGCAGTGAGTGGTGAGTGCTGGTGTTTTTTTTTATTTCGAGTGTTGTGTTCAGTTGGTTTAAACAGGCTGTGCCTTATGTAATAATGGATCTTTCAATCACTGAGAGTTTCCTGGGGATGGAAGAAGTCACTTCAGGACCTTTACAGAAAGGGAGCAAGGCAAGGCTTTCCGAATTAGCAAACAAATTGAAGTTGGAGTTGCCTCTGTCTGTGAGGAAAAGGGGGATAGTTGCAGCAACAGCTCGACATTCCCATTCACCAGGAATGCAATCAGAATCATTGGAGATTGCTAAAGGTCAATTGCAAAGGAAGCAGCTGGAATTAGAGAGAAAAAGAGAAAGAGTAACCCAGGCAGAACAAAAAGAAAGAGAAAGAGAGGCAAAAGAAAAAGAGAGAGGATTGCAGTGGAACAAAGAGCAAAAGAATTCAAACAGCTCGAATATGAAAAGGAAATGAAACAGTTTGTGTTATGATTAAAAACAGAAGAAAGGGAGACAGAGAGAATCTCTGAATTTTGGAACTTAGAAATGAAAAAGGAAAGTTGATTTACAATGGCAGAGGTTGAAGGTATGTGGACAGAGATGGAGAGCAATCCCACCATAGCCAAAGGCCTGGTGGGCATCTGTTTAAGTATATCTATATGTTTAAGTATATCTATATGTTTAAGTATATCTATATGTTACCAAAGATATCGATTTGAGAAAATTGCTAAAAAAAAAACGGAATGGCTGGTGGGTATTGTTAAGTTGGTAGGTGGAGCTAGTGAGGTATCTGCATCAAAGTGGGGCTCAACCAGTACGTTCCCCTGTCAGGATCACAGCGAACTAATGGCTCGTGTAAGTTCAGCACCCCCTCTTTGCTCTTGCCCTCTGTGCCCGTTAATAAAGCTCTCCAGGATACTGTATGCTTTGTCAATTACTCACTCAGCCTATAGACCTCTGCTCCCTCACACCCTTTTGAATTTCACCCTTTATTTTATATTACCTCTTAGTGTTAATCCTTCTAAAATTAATCAATTCACAATGTTCTGCATTAACTTGCATTTGCCAGCTGTCTGACCACCCCCCACCAACCTGTGCAATCTGTCTGGATTCCTGTGTTCTCCTCCTCCATTTACCATCCTTTCAAGTTTGAGATCATCTGTAGATCTTGAAATGGTGCCCTATACTCCAATGTCTAGATCATTTATGTATATCAGGAACAGCAAGGCTCTCAACATTGACCAGGCTCCAGCCTGAGAAACATTCACTGACCTCTGTTTCCTGTCTTTCTAAAGTTTGGATCCAGTTTGCTACTTTTTATTCCATGAATTGCATGTTTGTCGACATGTCTATAACGTTTAGCATTTTCATCACATCAACAACCTGTCCCTGATCATCCTCCCTGTTAGGGAAAACCTAAGAGCACTCTCCATGTCAGTGCCTAAAATCACTGGCTGTTCCAGCCACTGTCTCAATCACTTGTCTGAAATTGACAGAAACATAATGATTTATACCTGAGGCATGTATCCCACCATCCTGCCTGGTACCTGGTGACCCGGGAATGCTGGACGCTTCCCCAGGATTGTAATGTTCCCCTTTGAGATGTTTAATCTTCCCAAAGCACACCGGAGAAAGGTTGTTTTGCCACAACCGCTGGGACCTAGCAGCCCGTATCTGTGTGAGACAGATGTATGAGTGTCACTGTCCTTACACATTCAACACATCATTGCCAACTCACTGAGATACATTATACTCTTTGTCACCATCTGTGGTGCAGCAAGTTATCCGGTTTAACTAGTCGCTGTATGAAGAAGTTTAAATGAAACACTCTCTTTCCATTTGTTAGTACTTCAAGTAAGCTGAGCCTGAATAAACTGGGATTAAACATAGCTGGAGAAATCCCATCTGATTTGGACTAGTTTGGCTGTAGGGAGAGGCATATTAAAGATTACTTTCTGTGTCTGAGCAGACCCAACACTCAGTGATCTTGGAACTGGGTTGGACAGGTACAAGGAGCTGTAGCTCTACCTTAAGCAGGTTTCAGGCAGTGAATCTGAAAACTGCCTGAGGCTCTGACCCAGGTTCATTCTGATTTATGGCCCCAGATTAGATACAAGCTGCTTGAATTACACCTGAAACAAAGGATCAGCATCAATTCATTCTGAGGCCAAAACCTCATGATAAATTAACTAAAGTTGGGTTTTTTTTAATGAACTTGTAATTACAATACAAGAATAGAAAGTCAGGATCCTATTTAAAAATTGTGTAATTCCACAGTGCAGAGGGATCTGGGTGTCCTGGTACAGGAATCAAAAATGCTGGTGCATAGAGACAACACACGGTTAGGAAGGGAAATGGAATCTTCCTGATTATTAGAAACGGACTAGCATATTAAACGAGGAGGCTTTGCTGCAGTTGTACAGAACATCGGTGAGATCACATCCAGAGCACCGTGTGCAGCTTTAGTCAAAGGAAAGGATATAAGTGCCTGAGATGTAGTTCAGAGACGGTTCACTCACAGATTATTGAGATTTGAACATTATCTTCTAAGGAAACATTGGACAATGGGAATATATACGCTGGAGTTTACAAGATTGAGAGGGGAGATGTATCAGATTCTCAGGGGATTTCCCAGGGTACATGCTGAGGAGATGTTTCCCTATGTTGCGGGGGGGGGGGGGGGCACAACACTGGGGAGAGAATGGCGGAGGGGGACGTGGAGGGAACACAGTTTAAAGCTAAATACTCTGCCGTTGTGGGCAGATATGAGAAGGACTCTAGTTCCCTCAGAGGGTCACAACCTTTTGGAACCCTCTTCCCCAGAGAACGGTGGTGGTGGGGTTGCTGAATATTTTTAAGGCAGAGGCAGATAGATTTTTGACTAAGGAGGAAGTTCAAAATGATCGGAGGGGAGAGGCAAGATCATGGAGTTCAGGCCACAGTTAGTTAGTGAAGTGAGCTGGAGGCACTGATTGGCCCAATCCTAATTCTTGTGTTCCTATCTCCAAGACAACAACAATGTTTACCGATCGCCATCGAGCAGGACACTTACATCTGGCCCTGTGGCAGGGTCAGGTTAAGGTTATCGAGTACTTTCAGCTTTGCGTAGGAGAGAGTGACTCCTCGACACTCAAGAGCTGCCTGCCCGATGTCACAGTCTGCCCCTGGATCCATCATCTCTGCAGCTTCAACGTCAAAACAACTGAAATTACAAAGAAACTCAGTGTCCATTTCAGTAGAACTGCAAACAAATTCAAAAATAAACGTTTACTTTTCTCAGTAAATGTTAACATGTACATTAATGTGAAGCAGTGGGTGAAGCCTGAAACCAAAAGAGAAAATGCTGGAAAATCTCAGCAGGTCTGGCAGCATCTGTAAGGAGAGAAGAGAGCTGACATCTAGAGTCTAACTGACCCTGCACTTTAATTAATCAGTTTCTCCATCAGTCACTCTCTCCACTCTCTGACATACATGAAAGAAATTTACAGATTGAGATAATAATCTTGATTGTTTAAATCATTAGGGCAGTTCAATTCTTGCTTCAACTACCAGCTATAGTGATTTTCTAATTACAGGATCCTTCCCCCTTGCAGTCCTGTAGAATGTCTGGATACTGGAACAGTGCAGGGAAGATTGACAGTGATCCTATTAAACAATGGAGCAAATTGAAGGGGCTGAATGGCCTCTTTGTTCTCCTAATCCTCATGTTCTTCATCCAGCTGCTTTCAGCGCCTCCTGCTGGGGCTCAGCTGTCACACTGCCAGCAGGTGGTGCTTTTCTCTGGCATCATCCTCACATGCCCACTGCAGCTTGTCTGCTCTGAGACACTCGACAGTGAACTGTGCCTAATTCACCCCCTATGTCGCGCTGCCCTCGACTTTGCCCTTTACCATCTTCAGCACCAAAACCTCCTCAATATCTGAGTGAAATATTGACCAGCCGTCACTACAGGGAACTCCCTCAACAGCAACAGCCCCACCAAGTGATGTTACTTGGCTATTACACGTGCAGCACTTCAGGAGCTCCAGTGATAAATGAACATGTTCTTACAGATATTAAATAAATATATACATCTAATAACTATTATTAAATACTTTTCAATTCACACTGACTTCAATTTGTGCTTTTGCATTTGTCGTGGCCTTCTGCTGTCTCTATGATGTCAGTCCTTTGCCCAGTTTGGCAGATGGTCAGAAACTGCAAACAGCCAACTCAGTGAGGAGACAATTCCTCAGCCACATGGAGGACTCTAAATTGCTGACAATGATCTCTGTCTCCAGGCAAGGGCTTCCCTGTCAGGTCCCTGCTGGAACTCTCAACCTTCTCTCTGGTGTCCCTCGTGTTCTCGATAGAGGATTTATCCTTGGGCTGTAATCTGCACCACGAGGTCAGGCTCACAGCAAAGTTTGGGAGAAGCCACCATGGAAGTTCAGTGGGGTTAGATCACAGTGTGAGGCCCTTCTCAATGGAATAAACTGCATAAAACAGCCTAGGCTATAAACACCACAGAATGTATGACGTGTGCCGTAAATGTACAGTGTAAACAGAAACAGTAACTCTATGTGTCGTAAGACAACTCAGAGTGCCACATACTGACAGAGATCACATTATATCACATGCTAGGTGTTGTCAAATCTGAACTGGCATCTAAAAGAGCCCATGGGGCTGCCTGAAGAGCAGGAGGAGATTTCTCCAGTAAACAAAAGCAAAATTCTGCAAATACTGAAAATCTGAAATAAACAGTGAAATTGCTGGAGAAATTCAGCAGGTCTGGCAGCATCTGTGGTGAGAAAAACAAGTTAATGTTTCAAGTCTGATATGACTCTTCCTTAAAACTCTTAAAAAGAGTCATAGAACATAGCAGAATACAGCGCAGTACAGGCCCTTGGGCCCTCGATGTTGCGCCGATCCAAGCCCACCTAAACTACACTAACCCACTATCCTCCATATACCTATCCAATGCCCTCTTAAATGCCCATAAAGAGGGAGAGTCCACCACTGTTACTGGCAGGGCATTCCATGAACTAACGACTCGCTGAGTGAAGAACCTACCCCTAACATCAGTCCTATATCTACCCCCCCCATTTGGTACAGAAAATCTTTTTGCACAAAATGACTGATAATTATGTGATTATTGTTCGTTGACAACTAATGCTGGAAGTAAAATAAACAGATTCTAACATTTCCAAAGCAGGTTTTTTTTCTTATAATGAAATTAAAATACAAATCATTTTAGAGGTCACATGATTTGAAAAAGTGTCATTTAATGTGATATTTGAGATGAAGAATCGTTCTTTTTCCCCCAGCGTAGTCTTTTTCAATAATTTAAAATTTAATGTTATTTGAGCTAAAGAACAAATGGGTGTACCTACATTGTTTTCTTGCATACAAAAGAAGTAAAGTCAACAACATTTTTAAGTTTCGTAGAGTTAATTAGCAAAATGTATTGAAGTTGTCATGCATGAAGTGAGATAAGTGAGAGAGAGACAAATTAAATGTTCAAATGAACACGTCGATATTTTGAAAGTATATCAATCTTATGAATTATGAATAGATGGATGTAAAATAAAAACAAATTTCTGACAATTCAAGAATGAATAGTAATAAGAAATTTAATTTGTTCAAAGCACATCACAATATTTAGATGAATTGCAATATTTAGTTACAATTGTAGGTGATTAACTGACCAATGAATAATATGAAGTTGCATTTGGTTATTTTGCTGAAGAGGAATTTCGACTGCTTATTTTTTCATCTTTATAATACTGGAGAATAAGGATTTATGTGCTTGAAATGTCTGAACTAGGTTCTTTCAAACAGAAAAAAAATCAGTGAGTATCATTTCTTAGACTCTTCTAACTTTAAGATTGCAACATCCTCAATTACTTTTTCAAGGAATGTCGAACCAGCAGAATTAGATGCATCGTTTTATTAGTGGCCTGAAGAAAATAAGTAATAGATATGGTGATGACTGAAATGCACAGCAGATTAAAGTATATTTCATGTTGTTTTGAAAAGCAGTTCAGTCTATGCTCAGGTATTTTCTCAGGAATATTTGGAGCCGCTCTGACACATCTCTGCTGAAGATGGGAATTTAAATCATTCCTTCAGATCTTGTCGCAGAGACACTGTCAGAGCTCCACAAGGACCCTTCATAATCCCCCCCCCCCCCTCACGGAAGGGGAGGACCATAGTCACATGCTTACTGTGGCAACACAAATGAAAA
>NC_057718.1:104970081-104987326 GCF_004010195.1 Chiloscyllium plagiosum | reverse complement strand
AGATCCTGTTGTAATCTGAGGTAACTCTCTTCGCTGTCCACTACACCTCCAATTTTGCAGCAAACTTACTAACTGTACCTCTTATCGCATCCAAATCATTTATGTAAATGACAAAAAGTAGAGGTCCCAGCACTAATCCTTGTGGCATTCCAATGGTCACAGGCCTCCAGTCTGAAAAACAACCCTCCACCACCACCCTCTGTCTTCTACCTTTGAGCCAGTTCTGTATCCAAATGGCTAGTTCTCCCTGTATTCCATGAGATCTAACCTTGCTAATCAGTCTCCCACGGGGAACCTTGTCGAATGCCTTACTGAAGTCCATACAGATCACATCTACTGCTCTGCCCTCATCAGTCTTCTGTTACTTCTTCAAAAAACTCAATCAAGTTTGTGAGACATGATTTCCCACGCACAAAGCCATGTTAACTATCCCTAATCAGTCCTTGCCTTTCCAAATACATGTACATCCTGTCCCTCAGGATTCCCTCCAACAACTTACCCACCGCTGTGGTCAGGTTCACCGGTCTATATTCCCTGGCTTGTCTTTACCACCTATCTTAAACAGTGGCACCACGTTTGCCAACCTCCAGTCTTCTGGCACCTCACCTGTGACTATCGATGATACCAATATCTCAGCAAGAGCCCCAGCAATCACTTCTTTAGCTTCCCACAGAGTTCTCGGGTACACCTGATCAGGTCCTGGGGATTTATCCACCTTTACCCGTTTCAAGACATCCAGCACTTCCTCCTCTGTAATCTGGACATTTTGCAATAAGGAGTCCCCAGGTAATAAGGTAATAAGGAATCTGTGGGAATGAGGATTTAAGGTCAAGTACAGATCATGTTGGATAATGGAACAGACAGGCGAGGCTGAACTGCCTCCTCCTTCTCCTTATTCACAAGTTCTGTTATATCCAGGGTGGGAAGGTGAATGCGACTCCTGTCCCACTGTGTTTTCACCAACAGAACCAGCAAGGAGCATACCAATTCTGATCCTTTCTGGGGACGTGGGTCTCAGTGACTGGGCCAGCATTTATTGTCCATCCATGAGTATGCCTTTAACTCATACTTCTGTCACTATAACTATACTTTAAATAATTTACACAGGAGATTAAATTGTGCATTATCACAGTTTCAGACCACCATCACAATCTGTAATTTTTGAACAACATTCTGTGTAAACTTAACTCAATCAGTTTGGATTCGATTCTGCACAAAGTATCATTTCCTTATTGAATATGTCACCTTCACATGACCATCCCTATCTAACTTGTTCCTCTTCCATTTCTTTAACCTCTTTCACTTCTCCACCCTGTTCACAATCCTTTGGAATTGTTAGCTCTGTACGACACAACCCCCTCCACAGACCATCCAGTCACCCACAGATCACTGAATGAAACTATGGTTCCCTTTTCCTAGTTTCAACCGTCTTCCACTCACCAACTGCAGATTTTAAATTATACACTTCTTCTGATGCCTCTCCCAGTTCCTCCTCAGCTTTACTCAATCAAAGCACCAACTTTGACAAAAAAAAAGACTTTGCCTCTGGAGAAAGTGTTTGAGAGTTTAATTTTGTCAAAAGCTTCTGAGAAGTGAAATGTCAACCATAATCCAGTTACTTCCTTAATTAATGTAACCAGGATTAAAACCTCAACCTGTCTTTAGGGGCTGATGTCTAGTACAGGAACTGGAGTGTATCAGCTCACTCCTCCCCTCCCCTCCCAGGTAATGATGTTTTGATTTGATTTTGATATGTTTCTGCTGCATTTCTATGATTTCCCATTGACCATTCAATCACATTTTTGCTAAATATTTTGAAGTAACTGGACCAGACATGCTCTGACCCTGATCTGAAGCAGATGGGCTTAAACCTGGGCCTCCCGGGCTGTTATTAGACTTCTGAATGGACCTCTCAACATTCACATTTAGTATTGACCTTGCTGTCTGAGCACCTTCACTGCGGCTGTAATATTGTATTCCTTGCTCTGTTCTATGACCCTAACACATTCTAATGTGCTGCTGCTATTGCATGCAAAACAAAACATTTCACTGTATCTCGGCCCACGTGACAGTCTTAATTCAAATCACATCAAACAAACTATCACTGCATCACAAGAATCCTATTAGCTTTTGTAACAGTGCTCACCAGGGGCTACCTAACCTGATTAAAGAGGGAGAATAAAACCCATAACTACGTTCCTAATAATAACTCCTCTTCTGCTAGCACTGCGCTATTAAACAACAGCAAATGGTCAGCTGCTCATTTTCTGACTATTTTGAAACTCCGAAGAAGATCAGTGTGCCTTTAATCCTAACCTGCAGTGCATGAATGGATAGGAACCTGAACATTAACACGCTGTCACTTCACTTAGGAATCCCTCGGCTGGTTCCTTACCCTGGACCAGATCAATTCTTCATCATTTACAGCCTCAGAGCCTGTGACACAGAGACTGTGCTGGGATATTGATGGCAATGGGGCAGGTACAGACTCACGCACCATTCAAACTTCTTCTGAAAATATCCCAAGAAATCCTTCAGTTGCTCACCTCAATAAATCAGTTTTTTTAATCCATAAGATTCCTTCGCATTAGCATTTTGGCTACTCTGAAATAATTATTTTCATTATTTTAAAATGAGAAGCATTTCTATGCCCTTTTGAGAATTTGTCAATTATCTCCTCGAGATCTTTCCGCTCTGTTTGACAAACTACTTGTTGAACAGTTGGCTTCTCAACTTCCTTTTCTATTTAGTCAGTTTTTGATGTGTATTAGTTCAGTAAATCCTACAAATATATAACTTCCAGCATACCTTCACTTGTGTACAGCACCTGCACTTGGCACTGGTTAACTCCAGCGTTCACACCTTGCACAAGACTCCAGCCTTTGTACATCTGGACTTTGGATTTCAGACTCCATGGGGGTGTTTATCCAGATCTGCAGCAGATTCCTGAAGGCTTGTTGTTACCCACAACATATTAAAACCAGAACTGGAACTCGAGCTGTCAATCACACAAAACGACTCTGCGGCTCACTCACAACGAAGGAAACACCAGCCGCTTTGTCTGTGCTCTTGACTTTTCCCGGATCTTGGTCATTTCAGTCAATGTCAGAGCTTCTCAAACACATCAGCATTTCTCAGCTGCCAAAAGCACATTCTGAAATGCAAACACAAAGAAAAAGCTCATCCCTTTTCTTGTTTTAATGTAAATGCACACTTTGTCAATTGACGTCTTTTAAATTGGGTGCTCGAATTTATTTTATATTTGAGAAAAAAAAGCATAGAATTCCAAGATGTGGAAATGCACAGAAAATCATTTTCACACTTGGCTACACCTTCTTTAATGAATTAATACTCAGGGGCAAATCCCATGTTTGACACAGCCACAAAATGAGTTATTACAACATGTGACCCAAACGTTTGGTCAAGGGAAGCCGGTTTTCAGGGAGTGTTTGAAAGATCTTTAAGGAAAGCAAAAGGTAGGGACAGGGATATGGAGTCAAGGTCGACAATCAGGGAGCTCTTGTGGGACAGTGATAGCATCCTCCCTCTGAGCCAGGAGGTCTGAGCTCAAGTCCCACCAGCTCCAGAGCTACGTCAGAACATCCCTGAACAGGTTAATGTAAAAGTATTGAGAAGACCAGCTGTGATTCTCTTGATCGTAGAAGGAGGCTGAGTCCTCATGCATGGAGCAGCTGTAAGGACTTCCAGAGCTTAGGGGTAAGGGAGCTGAAGGCAACACCCCCTACAGAGAGGATTAAAGAAAATCACGACAAATCAGAGTTAATATTTCAGAACTTAGTTTCAAGGAAGGGTCACTCAACCTGAAACGTTAACTCTGATTTCTCTCCACAGATGCTGCCAGACCTGCCGAGCTTTTCCAGCAATTTCTGGTTTTGTTTCTGATATACATCAACCACAGCTCTTTCAGTTTTTTTTATTAAAATCGAGAACCCACAAGAGGCCAGACTGGGAGGAGTACAATGATCTCGGAGGCTCGTTGGAATCTACAAAGATGCAGACTGCTGAGACCAGTAGAGAAGTTGAAAATAAGAATGAGAATGTTAAAATGGAGGTGCTGGTCAATGGTGAGCAGAATATGGTCTGTCTAATTGTCTGTGCTGCTATATGGATCTCTGAGGTCATTGTTGGAGCCTATGTAAATCAGTGAGCTCTGGGCGTGATGGGACTTGGTGGGAAGTCCAATACAATCCTGACACTCTGGTTGAGCTCCAGTTGGTGGAGGGTAGAATGTGGGAGGTTCACCCCTCCGTTGTCTGAAATGTCGATTCTCCTGCTCCTCGGATGCTGCCTGACCTGCTGTGCTTTTCCAGCACCACTCTCTCGACTCCATTGGAATGGTCAAGGGGCGAGAATGAAGGTTTCAGCAGCTGGTGAGCTGTGGGATGGTCACGGAGTGGCAGTGTTACAGAAGTGGAATTATTTACATTCAGAAAATCAATCCTTCTCTTCATTGTACCACTGAGAGATTGACCCAGCAATGACCCCCGAAAACATAATTGTCAAAGTACAAACTACAAGCTGGGGTCAGAGATGGATTTCAATGATTTTGTGAGTTCATTATAAGGTTGGTTTTAGTTTGTGGTTGTAACAGGAGCAGCCAAATCCCCATTGGAGGAGCTTTGTCCCAGCAGAGAACAATCTGATCCCAGGTGATGTGACTCCAGGACAAGTCAGATTGTAGTTTGAAATCTCGCTTAATAGATTTTGAAAAAATTTAACAAGGGGGTCCCTCACTGAAACACAAGCACACAATGCTGCGGGGTTTGTTTTAACAGAAATTTATTATGCAAAAGAAATAAAGATAAAATAGAATAAACCAAGCTATTTACATATAACACAATTGAAAGATTTCAAATACATGGTGTAAAATAAAGTCCCATATATATCAACAGCATCACTTCATAATACTTAGACACCAGAAAAAAAACTCCCTTCTCTATTCCAACTGTAGTTTTGGCCGAATTGTCTCTTTCAATTCCTGGTCTTGAGAATTGGATAGCTTGTTCCTTGATTATTCACAAGACTGAGCCTAAACTTCCTTGGCTTCAAATAATCCCTTCAGGGTTCTAACCAAATACACCTGGTCTGGAATTTCCAAAATAAAACCCTTACACTGAGGTAACATATTCCCCAACTGTTCTGAACAAACTCCTTTCTGCAGGAGGAATTGTTTTCTAACCTCAACCAGGCTTTCTGTGAATTGAAACTAAATACCTTCCCACCGACAGGCTTTCTGTGAAGATAAAAGAATCAGTTCTTCATTTTTTTTAAACCAAAACCAAGGTTTCAATGGTTAATCTCTTCAATCGCAAAATGCTCAATACAAACAAATTCTCATGGTCACTTCAAGAGTTGCTTTCTCACACATGGCACCAGAAAGTCTGACAAATTAATGATTATAACCCCTCATACACACAGGCCAAACCTACATACCACTAGTTCAAAATCCAAACTCTAACATAATTTATATTAATGTACATAGAAATCCCACCCCTTACATCACCAGAGAATGGTTTATCTCACCTTTCACAAGCATCCTCCATCAGGAAGATCAATGGAAATGATTGCAGTTTTTGTCCAAAACTCTGGTAAGCAATCCCTGGGCAATCAATGAAAAACACAAAGGAAGAGTAGCTGTTTCCAGCCTTGCAGTAAAATTAATGAAAGAAAGACTTGCATTTCCATAGCACCTTTCCCGACCAGAAGACTCCTCAGACTGCTTCTCAGTTAGTGATATGTTTCTCAGGTGCAGTCACTCATAGAATCAGAGAATCCCAACAAGTAAACACAAACCTCCGAAGAGTAACCCACCCAGACCAACTCCTTTATCCCATTATTCTACATTTATCCCTGTCTAATGTACCCTAAACATCCCTGGACACTATGGGGCAATTTAGCATGGCCAATTCACCTAACCTGCACATTTTTGGACTGTGGGAGGAAACTGGAGCACCCAGAGGAAACCCACGCAGACACGGGGAGAATGTGCAAACTCACAGAGACAGTTGACCGAGGTGGGAATCGAACCAGGGTCTCTGGCGCTATGAGTGGGAAACGCAGCAGCCAATTTACATACAGGCAGCTCCTGCAAGCTGTAACACAGTAATGACCAGATAATCTTCTGTTTGTGATGTTGGCTAGGGGATAAATGTTAATGTGGGCACTGGAGAGGACCCACCAACTTACAATAAGGGCTTGGGAGGTTTTACATTGACCAGAGTGGGCAGAAAGAGTCTCAGTAATAACATCTGTCCACAGTGAAGGCAGAGGGATGGCCTAATAGGGGAGATAAAAGGCAGACAGGATACCTGCCTTGCAATTTCCCAGGATAGATTCTAGGAGCAGGGAGGTTCAGTTGGAGCCCCACAGGACTGTGTGCAGTTCTGGTCCCCACACTATGGGAAGGGGGTGATTGTACCGGATAGGGTGCAGAGGGAGATTCACCAGGAGCATTTTAATGATGGAGAGAGGCTGGGTAAGCTGGGGTTGTTTGGAGCAAAAAAAGCTGAAGGGGCACCTGATCGAGGTGTGTAAGATAATGAGCAGCAGGGACAGGGGGATAGGAAGCAGCTGCTCCCCTTAGTTTAAGGGTCAATAGCAAGGGGGCAGAATTTTAAAGTGAAAGGTGAGAGGTTAAAGGGAACTTGACTAAAAAGGCAAATAATTGTGTTTCTGAAGAAGGGTCACTGGACCTGAAACATTAACTCTGCTTCTCTCTCCACAGATGCTAGCAGACTTGCTGAGTTTCTCCAGCAATTCCCAGAGACTGGTGGGAGTCTGGGAGGCAGGAATCCCCACAGCCTCTAAAATAAACCTACTTCAATAAGCACTTGAAATGTCACAACACTCAAGGTTATGGAGCTAGTTCTGCGAAGTGGGTCGAGTGTAGATAGGTTAGCACAGACTCGATGGAGCAAAGGGCCTCTTCTGTGATGTATGACTCTATGACTATGACCTCATTTGACGGAGAGAAGCTGCAGCTCTCTGTAGAGAGTCAGAGGGCCGGGGCTGTATGCTTGAGGGGGACTTGAGCACAGAATCCTATGATTCCAAGACAGCCACCAACTGATCCACTGACTGTGCAGTGACATGGAACCTCTGGTCTTGTTGGTCAGCGCAGTCAGTGACTGGATGAAACTGTGATGAAAAGGAACAAAATACAGCCCTTTTGTATCTAAGCAAGAGGAAACATTCTGTACCCAATCAGTGGAAAAATCACAGACTTTGAAGAGCTCATTAGAGAACAAAGGGTTATCAAACAAACCCCTGAGCCGAAGGGTCTGAGTGATTGTGACCCAGGATTATGCAAGTAAAATAACCCAGAGATTACGGTAAACTTTGTTTTCCAATGTTGCCGAACTTCAGCCTGACGTTGTTATCATGAAGTAGAAATGCTGCCCAGTGAAATAACTCAAATCAAAACAAAACACATTGTTTTAAAGCAGGCACCTGAGCAGCTTATCACAGAGGAAAGGCTTTCGAAATGTAAACCCTCCAAGGACAGGCTGAAACTACAAGTCTTGTGACAAATGTGAAACTTGCCACGCCCGTAGCCAAACTGCTCCATAATGATTACAACACTGGCAGCTACTCAACAATGTGGAAATCTGCCCAGTTATGTCCTGTCCACAGAAAGCGGATCCACACAGCTCGGTAGTGACTGAGCGTTCAATCGAGAGACCCCTGGCATCCTCAAAATGGCTTCCAGGAGCTGGTCCAGCTCAGGAACAGTTGCAGAACTTTCCCTGTGAGGGGTCTAAACGCTCTACACAGGGCGAGGGGCAGAAGCCAGAGGGGGCAATGCCCAGTCCTCCTGCCCTGCCCCACCTGCACGCACCTGCCTAATAACAGACCTGACAAGACTGGGGTGGGGTGGAGGTGGCAGTGTCTGGCCAGGATGTGAATGAGCAGGAGGATAACACAATGCAGCTGAGCTCTGGCCCATGTAGGTATGTCTCAAAATGAGAAGATCATCCATTTAAAGCAGAGAATCTGCCTTGTGGACCTTCTCCAGTTGATCCTCCCTGGTGGATCCTTATTATTTAGGAACTTGAGTTCTAGAGTAGAAATATATAGGATTTTGGACTTAGATTTGCAAAGGCAACCTTTTTTTTTAAAGGTCAGAAGGTCATTTTGAGCAGTTTCCAATAAAACATGTAATTTACACTAATACTGTGACTCACCAGGAGAGGGCAGCAATTCAATCCCACTATTCCCCAAGTTGTCATCAAATCTCAACATTCCCAATTTCCCTGACACACTATTTCTATCCAATTTCTCTGACAAACCCAGATTCACCAGGTCTCTATACCTAACAAGAAAACAGCCAATGATTATGTCACATTCAGCACCACTCAGCGCTCCTCAGACACAGAAGATGTCTGTGTCCAAATACAGCAAGATCTGGATAATATCCAGGCTTCGGCTGATGAGTGGCAAGTAACATTAATGCCAGATAAATCCAAGCAGTGACTATCTTTCACCAAGATAGAATTGAAGTGACTGCCCTGAAAGTCCAATGGAAGTACCATTACAGAACCTCCCGTTAACATCCAGGATTCGAGTTAAGCTCACAGGTACACATTGCAGATCTGGATTGATACAGTTAGTGTCTGAGCTATTCCCACGTCCACTCTTTCTGTTGCTGACTTCATGATGTAGTCAACAAGATTAAGGCTAGTCTGAGAATGTGCCCTATTCAATACAGAAGACACAGAAAGCTTATCATCCTTCCAAAGTGACCTGACTGTTTGAGATGTTGTGGTATCCCATACCACCCATTATCTAACAATACTATAGACAAAGTTAAAGATTACACAACACCAGGTTACAGTCCAACAGGTTTATTTGGAAGCACTAGCTTTCAGAGCACGGCTCCTTCATCAGGTGGTTGTGGAGAATACGATTGTAAGGCACAGAATTTATAGCAGAATCTGTGTCTTATGATCTAATACTCCACAACCACCTGAAGGAGCAGCGCTCCGAAAGCTAGTGCTTCCAAATAAACCTGTTGGACTTTAACCTGGTGTTGTGTGATTTTTAACTTTGTCCACTCCAGTCCAACACCGGTACCTCCACATCATGTGCTAGACAAGGCTGTGGAAATGTAACAATAGTGTCCCCTTGTGGTAAAAAATGGACATTTGTTTGGCCCAGAGTGTATTAAACATTCTCAGGAATTGACTGAGGCCTCTTAGTCAGATAAAAGTACTCAAGCTGCATCATATAGGTCCAGTCTGCAATCCATAAAGCAGACATTGTCCTCAGCTTTATTAATAGGGACTTAGAGAAGTAGGAGAAAGTGAGGTCTGCAGATGCTGGAGATCAGAGCTGGAAATGTGTTGCTGGAAAAGCGCAGCAGGTCAGGCAGCATCCAGGGAACAGGAGAATCGACGTTTCGGGCATAAGCCCTTCTTCAGGGCCTCCTGAAGAAGGGCTTATGCCCGAAACGTCGATTCTCCTGTTCCCTGGATGCTGCCTGACCTGCTGCGCTTTTCCAGCAACACACTTAGAGAAGTAGAGCAAGGAGGTGATTTTGAATTTGTATAAGACATTCAGTAGAACCTCAGCTGGAGTATTGGGTCCAGTTGTGGGCACTATGTTATGGGAAAGATGTGAATGCATTGGAGAGAGTGCAGAAACTATTTACAAGAATGGTTCTGGGAATGAGGAACTTCCATGCTGAGGATAGATTAAAGAGGTTGAGTCAGTTCTCCCTGAACAGAAGAAACTGGAGAAGATTTGACAGAGCTTTCAAAATCATGAGCAGCTGGACAGAGTAGTTGGGGAGAAGCTGCTCCTGTTTGTACGAGAGAAAAGAACAAAGGGGCATAAATTTAAGATGATTTCCAAATGAAGCAAGGGCGATGTGAGAAAAGTTTTTACACCCAGCGAATAGTCAGTGGATGGAATGCTCTGCCTGGGTATGTGGTAGAGGCAGGTTCAGTTGTTATTTGGATATAAATGGTGTGTAAGGATATGGGGGAAAGGTGGGAGATTGGCATAAGGGGATAGAACCAGAGCAGGCACTATGGTCTGAATGGCCTCCTTCGGTATAGTTTCAATTCTGTGATTGGCTTCACTGATCCATTCAGATGAGTTGCCTTTAACAATATAAAGCAGGGATTAATGCACTAGTCCTCAGCTTTGAGAGACACTGGAGTGTTCTCTCCACATCCACGGAGACCATCAGCTCAAACACCAGCAGTCCCCACACTGACCTTCCCCACTGTGCCCGGAGGAATATTAAACACAACATTGGCACCTGGTCAGCTGCAGGAATGACTGGGGAGATGATCTATTTAGATATCAGGCTGTGTTTGGGCTCAAATGTCAGGGACTTTAGCCCTGAAAGATGTCTCAATCCAGCAGACTGGAGAGGAGACAGCTACCCCCAGCTGGCAGCTTGGTTCACAGGTCAGGCTGCCTCCACATGCAGGTGGGAACAGATGCAAGTAAATCTACAAGACAAACCTCCTGCAAGTCGCTCTGGTTTTCACCCAGGGCCACAAAGGGCTGTGCTTCCAAGTGTCCCCACAAGGAGGAGCTGCTGAGATCATAGTGATGTTGAGGCTAGTTACTGACTGAGAGAGAGTCCACATTGCACTCTCTCTCATCTCTGTGACTGGGACTAAAGCTGGAGTTACCAGAGGGGTAATGTCTGAACCAGAAGGGGTCCACTGGAACAGGATGCACACATCCTGCAGTTTGTTACAGTGAGGGCCAGTGGATCTGGTATTTTGTTAACTTCAAAGTGAGAAAGTGAAGAGTTGATCCAATGAATTATTGATGGGATCTACTTGTGAAGGTGAGATCTGGATTTCGGAAATGTGAGGAGAGTGGAAAAGCAATATTATTTCAAAATCTTTATGGCTATAGGTTTGTTGATTAATACAGCACTGATGGAGGCCATACAGAACCAACCCACTCCCTTCCTCTTTCCATGTGCCTCTGCAAATGTTACATCCTTCAGGCATCTCTCCAATTTCCTTTTAAAAGTTACCTTGAATCTGCTTCCAACGATTACAACCTGAGAAGAAAGAATATGCATTTACATAGTGCCTGTCACATCCTCAGGTTACTTCAAAGCACTTTAAATCCATTCAGTTATTGATTTCAGGATTAATGATTTTCATTATCTAATCCAAATGCACAAATAGAATGTAAAATTAAGAGGCAGTAAATGTGTTTCTGCCAGCACTGATTACACGAAAGATGTTGGCAAGATAAAGTGAAAGGTTAATTCACGAATGAAGTGCAGCAATCGAGCAAAGACTGGATTATTTAATACACAGAAATGAAAACATTTGAATTAAAATTCAATTGTTTCTCCCCCAACATTTTTCCTTCTTTTCCAAGAATAGTATACTGTAGCTTTCTCTCGCTCTCTCACCATGCACTGCCTCACCATGCACTGCCTCACCATGTACTGCCTCACCATGTACTGCCTCACCATGTACTGCCTCACCATGCACTGCCTCACCATGTACTGCCTCACCATGTACTGCTTTTGTCTGTTACTCTCCCTTTTAAAACTGCTGTTGTTTTGACTCTTTTTTTTACCAAAGTTCCAAAACAATGCAACAGCGTATAAAACAGGAATTGCTGCTTCTGGAATTCGAGGAAATCACCTCCAGCACCTAAAAATACCTCAAAAAAGGAGCAGCCTGTTACAGCCAAAGATTTTTCCAGCCCTCCATCTTGGATTACCTCTTGGTAATTTGGTTAAGAACTAACACTTGGTGGTTAATATTGGCAGCCTGTTTCACCATGGCTGATGTGGAATAATTATCATTCAGTTTAACTCGATCTCTGTGGGTACTTGCAGAAGGGATTGCTGCAGAGTTGTTAGAATCATGAGCTTCCTATATTTAGGAGGAATTTCCTTTTTCCAAGGGGAGTGAATCCATGGAATTCTCTGCCTCAGAGGCTGGGTGATTAAGTGCAGGTATATTCAAGGCTGAGATAAACCAGTTTTCAGTCAGTAAAGGAGTTAAGGTCTCTGAGGAAAAGCAGGAAAATGGAGTTGAAGGTTATCTGACCAGCCATGATCGCATTGAATGGGATAGCAGACTTGATGGGCTCCTCCTGCTCCTATGTCTTATGGTCTTACTTATTTACTCCTACCCAAACTGTACTCACTGCAGCCGAATCAACACAGACCCAACGTCAAACTTTGCACTAAAAACAGCAGATAGCACCAAACAGATGAACTCATCATTAATCACAACATCACTGTGAGATCCTGCTGCTTATGTGCATGGAGATCACATCTTCCTACAAAGCACTTTTAACTGCACTTCATCTGTTACTGACCATGAAACTCTTTGGGTGTCTGCTGATGAGAAAGGTGTTTGAAAAAAATACACACTTGCTTGTTCATTTGGTTAGTCATGAAATATTTTGGCTGTGTTGGTGACAGAGAAGTGGATGAGGAATGTGCACTGCTACAGGATACTGTGACAAGACAAACATACAGATCATTCCCCCAGCCTTCACTTTCCCAATGGAAGAAGAAATAATTTCAGAATTAAAACAGCAAAAATTCACTAATGGATATCATACACACCGACATCACATTGTTACTGAAAAGTGAAATGACAGATCTGTAAAATGCTGAGTTACAGAAATTCCTAATGACTCCTACAACACATTGCTGTGTGTGGGATTGGTCAGCAATTTGAATTGGAAGATTTGGATTAGTTGCATATTTAATAGTGCACAGATGTCGGTGCCTTTGTGTAACAGCCCTTTAGTGAGATGGTCAAAGAGATTTACAACAACTAGATATCACTTACAAGCAAAACAGAAATTGTTGGAAAAACTGAGGAGGTTTGGCAGCATCTGTGGAGAGAAATCAGAGTTAACGTTTCGGGTCCAGTGACCTTTCCTCAGAATCTGCTGAGTTTTTCCAGCAATCTCAGTTTTTGTGTCTGATTCCAGCACCCTCAGTTATTTTGGTTTTTATTTAACTATTGCCTGTGTTTTGTTTTATATTACAGCAGATAAACATGTAACATAGTTATATGACAATTGTTTTTTCTCCTTCGTTTTAACCGAGGCAGTGAACAATTTAAGTAAAGCTTCATACCTTCAATGATATAGTGGGCTTTGCAGTCACAGTTAAAGCTTGATCAAGTGTTCATGTTAAATTGAAGGCTGGAAGGATATTACTCATCACAGATATTAATGGCCGTGGGAGAAGGCGAGTGGCGTTATCGGTCACAGATCAGCCATTGAAAGGCAGAAGAGGCTCAAGGGGCTGAACAGCCTCCCCCTGTTTTCATGTCCTCTGTATATTTTGGTTCGGATGCTCTTTGGTTTGGAGTGTCCAATTCTGGTCAACATTATGAGGATATAAAGGCACTGAGAAAGGTGCAGAACAAAATTGATACCCAAAGTGGGAGGATATCCATTTCAGAAAAGGTAAGACCATAAGACATAGGAGTGGAAGTAAGGCCATTTGGCCCATCGAGTCCACACCATCATTTAATCATGGCTGATGGGCATTTCTATTCCATTTACTCACACTCTCCCTGTAGCCCTTAATTCCTTAAGAGATCAAGAATTTATCAATCTCTGCCTTGAAGACATTTAACATCCTGGCCTCCACTGCGCTCCATGGCAATGAATTCCACAGGCCCACCACACTCTGGCTGAAGAAATGTCTCCTCATTTCCATTCTAAATTTACCCCCTTTAATTTTAAGGCTGAGCCCACAGAGCCTAATCTCCCCGTCTTAACAGAAACAACTTCCCAGCATCCACCCTTTCTAAGCCAAGCATTATCTTGTAAGTTGTTATTAGATCTCCCCATAACCTTCTAAACTCTAATGAATACAATCCCAGGATCCTCAGCCGATCATCGTATATTAGACCTACCATTCCAGGGATCATCCGTGTGAATCTCCGCTGGATACGCTCCAGTGCCAGTATGTCCTTCCTGAGGTGTGGGGACCAAAACTGGACACAGTACTCCAAACAGGGCCTAACTAGAGCTTTATAAAGTCTCAGTAGCACATCACTGCTTTTATATTCCAACCCTCTTGAGATAAATGACAACATTACATTCGCTTTCTTAATCACAGATTCAACCTGCACATCAACCTTTAGGGAATCCTGGACGAGCTCTCCCATGGCTTAGGGGTGACAAATCAGGGGCATTAAAAGGGCTGACAAAGAGACCATTCTGCCCATCAAGCTAAATCTGCATTCAATAATGGCTGGCCTGACCTTGACCTTAGCTCTGCTTTCCTGTATGACCCTTATAACCTTGACTCTCTTGTAAATCAAAAACCTCACACAGTCTTGAATAATATCGAGGCCCACACTTTGCTATTCTCAGAGCAAGGAGCATTCTGAATACTAATGTTCCTCCTCATCTCCATCAAATGGGAAACCCCATTTGTAACTACCCCACCCCGGCCATGAGAAGGAACATCCTCTTAACTTTTTAAGACTTTTACTGTAGCAAACAAACTAAAATCAACATTAACTAAACATTTCTAAATATGCAATCCCAATACACTAAAATACAGTGTCAGAAATCACATGACATCAAGTTATACTCCAACTTGTTTATTTGAAATCATAAGCTTTCGGAGCGCTGTCCTTCATCAGGTGAAGTCACTTCAGCATTTATTGCCCGTCCCTAGTTGCCCCTTAAGAAGGTGGGGGTGAACCGCCTTCTTAAACAGCTGCATGTGCTGTAGGTAGACACACAAAGCCCTAAGGGAGGGAATCTCAGGATTTTGACCCAATGACAGTGAAGGAATGCCAATATATTTCCAAGTCAGGGTGGGGAGTGGCTTGGAGGGGAACTTGTAGGGGGTGGTGTTCCCATTTATCTGCTGCCCTTGTCCTTCTAGATGGAAGTGATCACAGGTTTGGAAGGTGCTGTTTGAGGATCTTTGGCGAATTTCTGCAGTGCATCTTGTGGACAGTGCACACTGCTGCTACTTAGTGTCGATGGTGAAGGGAGGGGATGTTTGTGGATGTGGTGCCAATCAAGCGGGGGCTGCTTTGTCCCTGGATGGTGTCAAGCTTCCAACTGAAGTACCAAAGGACACCATCCTGGTCTAGAGTAAATCTCGGCTTAGCCAGGGATTTCTATGAGGTAATAATTATGAATTTAAAGGTGTTGGATAAAGAAAATAGTATTTTGTTTGACATTTTGTCAAATTAGTAACCAGATTTGTTCAGTGAACAATAATAGATAGTAAAGAAAAGGAAATAATTGCGGGTAAAAAGATGAAATAGTGGATTGGCCCAGAACTGGAGCACTGATAACATTTTTCACTGATGATGGGGATAACTTACACATGATGAAGAGAGATATCTGTGCAAACTCTAATGTAATAGTTATGATTACGATAACAAAAAGCCTTTTGAACAGTGGGGTGTGTGAAAGGGATCAAGCAGTAATCAACAAAATGGTTCCTCCAATGTTGGCAGATGGTCTACAGGAGTGTGGGCTGACCATGGTAGGAATTACTTGCAGATAGTCCAGGGATATAGCCCATATCAATCAGTTTCAGCCGGAAATCTGAACGTTCCCTCAGCTATCAGTGATCAGTCCCAACTACAAGGGTCAGGTGAAGGCCATATCAATTCTGATGAACAAACTAAAATGTGGGCTTTAAAGTCTCAAATATTCCACAGTGTCCAGTCAATGAAGAAAGTATGACTGTTACCTGTGGGGACGGCCCCTGGAAAATACAACAACTTGTTAAATTGCCCAGAATGAGAGACAGGTTCATGAACTGGGAACGTGGTGCAGTGGAAGCTCAAACAGAGGCTCCAGGGGAGAGCATGGCCCTGAAGAGAGATCACAATCTTTTGAAAGAAATCCAGTGAACAGGAGGGGGATCAAATAGTAACAGAACAGAAAGCGATGGGAGGCAAGATGGAGGGTATAGTTTAACAATGACTGAAAGGATAGTTCAAACCGGAAATACCAGCCAGAGCAGACTCCTACCTGTTCAGGATGTCTTAGTGGCTATGAATTATTGGAAAACAAGTTAATAAAAGCTGCCAAACAACAAGAATTACAGATCTGGAAACACTTTGGTGTGTACACAGAGGTGTGAGATAGGGGATAACCGGCCCTATCACAGAGCGGGGTATGCACTGAAAAGCTGCCCCCTGCTGGGACTGAAGGTTACAGCAGGATATGTGAAAAAAAGACCAGAGCATCATGAATCAAGGTGGATTTACCAAAATTGCTTTGCCTGCCATTAAGTATTTTCTGGGCTTTGCTTACAATAAATGTTTGAGAGAGTAGGTCAATTGATATTAAAAGCTACATTCCTGCATGGAAATCGGCTAAAGAGCCAAGTGACTCTTTGTCTTCAGAGAGCGGTGAGGACACCGTGGAAGGAACATAAATCTGATTATGGTTCAAATGTCCAGAGTCTGACACATCTCAGTGTGGGTCACTTTACTAAAGTGAAAGTAGATCCTACCACGTTTCCCTAGCACCATTGGAAGAAGCTTTCAGGTATCTTTACGTTGCATATAGATCAAGCAGAATAGGTTAAATCTCAGTCTGCATCAGCAATCTTATTTTTAAAACGTTAGCTCCTTTGCTATTCATAAAGGTAGGGCCTCACAAAAGGATGTCATGGCTTCCAAAACTGAATTGGAGGAATTGTGAAGTTTAATTGGACAATTAACTTTCTAACACCTTTCACCCCAACCTCAAATTCATCTGGACCATCTCTGGCACCTCCCTGGACCTCTCCATCACCGTCTCTGGCGACCAACTAACCACAGACATCTATTACAAACCCACCAAATCCCACAGCTACCTAGACTACACCTCTTCTCACCCTGCCTCCTGTAAAAATGCCATCCCTTATCCCCAATTCCTCCACTACATCTGTTCCCAGGATGACCAATCCCACTTTAGAAAGTCCTCCTCCTTCCACAATCGCAACTTCCCTCCCCACATGATTGACGATGCCCTCCAGCACATTTCGTCCACTTTACACACCACCATCCTTGAACCCGACCCCTCCCAGTGCAACACGGACAGAACCCCTGGTCTTCACCTTCCACCCCACCAACCTCTGTGTGCATCGCATCATCCTCCGTCACTTCTGCCACCTTCAAACGGGCCCTACCACCAAAGATATATTTCCCTCCCCACCCCTACCAGCATTCCAGAAAGACCATTCCCTCAGTGACTCCCTCGTCAGGTCCACACCCCCCCACCAGCCCACACC
>NC_057718.1:104966000-104969779 GCF_004010195.1 Chiloscyllium plagiosum | reverse complement strand
CTTCTGACCTATCACCTTCTCCCTCACCTTCATCCACCTATCACTTTCTCATCTACCTTCACCCCACAACCCCAGCCCCACCCCCTCCCATTTATCTCTCAGCCCCAACCCACAAGCCTCATTCCTGATGAAGGGCTTTTGCCTGAAACGTTGATTCTTCTGCTCCTCGGATGCTGCCTGACCTGCTGTGCTTTTCCAGCATCACACTCTCGACTCTGATCTCCAGCATCTGCAGTCCTCACTTTCTCCTAGTTAGCTGTCGACCCAAACAAGGTCAGGTGGCAGGTATGAAATATCAGAAACAAAAACAAATTGCTGGAAAAGCTCAGCAGGTCTGGCTGCATCTGTAGAGAGAGTAACAGGGTTAACATTTTGAATCCAATGACCCAATGTTAATTGTGTTTTTCTCTCTTCACACAGGTTGCCAGACCTGCTGAGTTTCTCCAGCAATTTCTGTTTTCGTTTCAGATCTCCAGCCTCCTCAAATTTTGTTTTGTTTCAAAGTTTTAGAGCTGAGTGCAATTATGAAAAATCCCAATGTGGAAGATATTATTTTGGCAAACAGAACACGGAAAAATATTAAGAATGGAGCACTGTGTTTTAAAATTTCCATCAACAGACCATGCCAGGATCATGAAACTTATTTTTTTTGGTGATGCTTCTTATGTAAATATCTGTGAGGGGGTTTTCAAAATGCAGGAAGGTTTATTATTTTGTTGCCTTTTAACTCAGGAAACTAACAGGAAGAACAGGAAAAGTTACCTGAGCTATGGATGCTCTTGTCTTTGGTATGACATTTTCCTTAGTGAAAATATTGTAAGGAATTCTAAAAAAGTTCAGCAGCAATACTCAGTGTTATATTGACAATAGGTCAAGAGATAAAATAATCAGTAAATAGGATAACATGCATTCAATGAAATATGTGAATTAAATAAACGAAGGATTGATTTTGAAGTTTTAAAACAGATGTTGGAGAACAGGGAAATCTCGGAGTGGAAATGGCTGGATAGCAACAGGCAACTTCAATAGTTTTACAGAGAAAGGAGCTAATTCCAAGAAACTATGTTGGAGAAAACAAAATCTGTGGAACTCTAATGCGCACTAAAAATGAGGAAGATGCTATCATTCTGTACAATATGTTGTTATTTTGTATTCTTCTGTTTTATTTGTTTTTCATTATTATTGTACAGACATTGGTTTGTTTTTAAGAATGTATCTGGTATTAGCTGACGAAGGTCAAATGGACCTGCAGTACACGTGATAACCATATCGGAACTGAGGGTGGTCATCTGATTTGATTTATTGCTGTCACATGTACTGAGATACAGTGAAACATATTGTCTTGCATGCTCTGCGATAGAGAGAGAGAGAGATAAAAACAATGACTGCAGATGCTGGAAACCAGATTCTGGATTAGTGGTGCTGGAAGAGCACAGCAGTTCAGGCAGCATCCAAGGAGCTTCATAAATACTTATATATACATATATATATATATATATATATATATGTATTTATGAACAAGAAGTCAATGTTGTTGATTTTCCTGGTGAGTGAGTTGGAATAAACCTCTGACTGTAAAAGCAAATGCCTCATCTGTGTCTAACAAACAGGTAACCTGCTGTATTGACCACCTGGGCAGAGTAAACACTGGTACAGACTCGTCAGGCTGTCCAATTCCTGTGCCATAGTGTTCCTTTAATTCAATACAAAAAATATTTTAACAAGGCATAATCATTTCCACTGCTGAGCAAATCTGTGACAAGGCAGCATCACCTTAAACTGAGGGCAGGCTTACTTACCAGTGAAGTAAACCATTCAAGTTTGTCTCATCTCAGTGTGCTATCTAAATGCAGCTGTTGTTGTTCACATTCTGCCTTGCTAATGTTGCAGAGGTACAGTCAGGAGATCACAGAGTCCTGCATGCAGAAGTTTCACTTTGGACTCGAAATGTTCACTCTGTTTCTCTCTCCACAGATGTGGAGTTTCTCCAGCATGCCCTATTTGTCGGTCAGGTGACTGACACATGGTGAAACACATCAGGAGGCATTGATTCCAGATGCAGAATTGAGACTAAACATTCCCCCCGGGACCACCTCCATCCTATGGGAATGTTTCAACAAGCCTGACGGAAATCTGATTCCCTATCTCTCCTTGTCACCAGGCGTGCCTGCTTTGTACCCCAGCATATCACACCTCCCCCCGCCGCCAACCGCACCAAGGAAAACTTATATACTCTGCACAAATATCCGTCACACTGAGAGTATTGCAATCGTACATATTGCCAACCTACAGTATAGACCACTACTTCTATACAAAGGAAAGGTTTTGATGGATCAATTATCAGCAATACAATATCTTAATGACAAGGATAAGGAATTTTAATTATGGGTGTTACTACTCAGTCTTTGGCGCAGATCTATTATTGTTGCTGGTAGTAAAATTATTTGATCAGTTTCCATATTGTGTTCAAACACAGGAATATATCTTGAGACAGATGGACAGTTTATGTCTGAGTAGCCTATTAGAATAATCACTAGTTATATGGATTAAGTTACTTACCTGTGGTTTGTTTTGACAGTGAATTAACATTAACAGTTTAACACTGATCTCAATGATGTTGCACACCCACTTACACCAGTTAATCACAGAAGGCGAGCATCCAACTTCAGGGGGTAATAGGGAATGCAAATTGACTGTTTTTTTCAAGACAAATGGGAGTATAAAAACAGAGGAGTCTTGTTAAAATTATAGTCAGACCACTGCTGGAATAATATGGAAAGTTTTGGTGCCCTTACCTAAGGAAAGATTTACTGGCATTGGATACAGTCTGAAGGAGGCTGATCCTAGTTACACAGCGATCTTCTCAGACCCATCTCAGAATAAGGGGTCACTGATTTCAGTCAGAGATGAGGAGGAATCTCTTCTCCGACGGGAGTGAATCTTAGGCATCCTTTACCGCAAAGGGCTGTAGAGGCTGGGTCGTTATGTGTATATTCAAGGCTGATGTAGCCTGATTTTTAATTAGGAAGGGAATCAACGGGAATGGGGAAAGGGCAGGAAAACGGAGTTGAAGATTATCAGATCAGCAACAACCTCACTGAATAACAGAGCAGACACGATGGGCTGAATGGCCTCCTACTAGTCCAATGTCTTTTGATCATCGATTGAGATATAAATCAAAACTGTTCCAAAAATTGCAAAAGGTTTCAAAAGCAGCTTCATCATGGCCTGGTAATTCCCATGGGACATCCTTCAGCACTGACCCTCCGACAGTGCGGCACTCCCTCAGCACTGACCCTAATACAGTGCGGCACTCCCTCAGCACTGACCCTAATACAGTGCGGCACTCCATCAGCACTGACCCTAATACAGTGCGGCACTCCCTCAGCACTGACACTGCGACAGTGTCCAGTCCCTCAGTACTGACCCTCCGACAGTGCGGCACTCGCTCAGCACTGACCCTTTCACAGGGCGGAGCTCCCTCAGCACTGACCCTTCGACAGTGTGGCGCTACCTCAGCACTGACCCGCCGACAGTGCGGCACTCCCTCAGCAATGACCCTCCCACAGTGCGGCACTCCTTCAGCAATGACCCTCCCACAGTGCGGCACACCCTCAGCATTGACCCTTCGACAGTGTGGCACTCCCTCAGCACTGACCGTCCGACAGTGCGGCGCTCCCTCAGCACTGACCCTCAGATAGTGCGGCACTCCCACAGTACTGACCCTCTCACAGTGCGGCGCTCCGTCAGCACTGACCCTCCGACAGTGCAGCGTTCGC
>NC_057718.1:104958855-104965500 GCF_004010195.1 Chiloscyllium plagiosum | reverse complement strand
GTTTCAGGTCGGAGTGAAACCCCACGGTGATGGAGAGAAATACCGGGAGTGGGCAGGTTCTGGAGCTCGGCTGTGATCCCCCTGTCCCCTCCCCCTGTCCGTGTTCTGGCCGCTACCCCAGTCCCTGTCCCGTCTCCCCCTGCCTGTCACTGTCCGGCTCCCTCTCCCTGTCCTTATCCGTGTCTGTGTTGGGTGGATCCGGGGCTGGCCTGATGACCCCTGAGACTTTCCCCAATTTTCTCTTGTTTTAGACCGAGGATGGACTGCACCTGAATAATTCCCTCAGCTCTCCAGAGTCAGAAGAGTTTCCACGTTTGGTAAAAGAAAATGCATCCTTTTTCATACAATTAACTTATTTCACCAATGTTTTTTCTTTGTGATTTCCTGCTCTGTCATTAACATTGTGTTACACTTACAAAGGTGAATTCCTTCCTTTTTTAAGACTGTTCCTTTTGGTGGGACCATAAAGGGAGGGATGAGACCGGGGAAGAAGATCGTCATAATGGGGATTGTGGATCCCAACCCCACAAGGTACTGACTTTATGGTTAGTTTCTGGGATTTGGTTACCTCTTGAGAAGCTGCTGGTGATCTGCCTTCTTGACCCACTGCAGGGCATGTGTTTTATTTCAAAAATATACTTTATTCGTAGAAGGAAATCTTTATATACATCCACAATTCATGAAGCTGCTCAGATATATACTGTCTTTACTTACAAAGAGATAAAGAAAATTCCAGCACTGGAACAGGCCCTTCAGCCTCCAAGCCTGTGCTGTTCCAGTTCCTGTATCTAAACACCATCCCCTGTAAGTTCCCCTCCAATCTTAGAGGAAAACAAACACTGGGATTTGGCTTTCTCTATATTTACAATTAAACTCTTGGCTTTTAACTGAGGCCTTGGGGTGGGTCTGATTACTGAAGGACCTATGATGGTGGTCTTTCCGCACTGTGCCTTGGCAGCAGCTGCCCCAAGGCTTTAGTACGTCCCTCAGCACGTGGCCCCGGACCTTGGGATGTGCCAGTCTGTAACACTCAGTCAGGGTCAGGTTCTTGTTCTGGAAAACCAACAGGTTTCGGGCAGACCAAAGAGCGTCTTTCACCGTCTGATGATCCTCCAGGCGCATGCGATGTTTGTCTCGGTGTGTGTCCCGGGCAACAGACTGTAGAGCACAGAGTCCCACCCCACCGAGCTGCTTGGAATGGACCGTGACACAAACCACTGTATCTTCCTCCAGACTTCCTTTACAAAGGCACATTCCAGAAGGAGATGTGTGACAGTCTCTGACACCCCCACCCCAAGCAGCCACTGCAAAGGCAGTGTGCAGGGTCACAGACCGACTGTGTGTACATAAAGGATCTTACAGGCAGAGCCCTTCTCATCAACTGCTGCAGTCCATGTGCTGTGGATTGACCCACAATGCCCTTAGGGAGGGAATTCCAGCAGTCTGACCCAGCGACAGTGAAGGAATGGTGATATCTCTCTAAGTCAGGATGGTGATTGGCTTGGAGGGGAACTTACATGGGGGGTGGTGTTCCCATGTGTCTGCTGCCCTTGTCCTTCTAGATGGAAGTGATCGTGGGTTTGGAAGGTGCTGTCTGAGGACTTTTGGTGAATTTCTGCAGGGCCTCTTGTTGTTCAGGCCCACTGTTGTCACTGAGTGTCAGTGGTGGAGGGAGGGGATGATTGTGGATGTGGTGCAATCAAGCGGCTGCTTTGTCCTGGATGGTGTCAAGCTTCTTGAGTGTTGTTGGAGTTGCCCCCATCCAGGCAAGTGGGGAGTGTTCCATCACACTCCTGACTTGTGCCTTGCAGATAGTGGACAGGCTTTAGTTAGGAGAGTTAAGAGGTGAGTTTCTTGCTGCAGTATTCCCAGCCTCTGGCCTGCTGTTATAGCCACTTTTATATAATGAGTCCTGTTCCGTTTCTAGTCAATGATAAATCCCAGTCTTTAGTTTTCCACAAGAACTCAATATCAACCATTTGATTTAACTTAAATGTTTCTCAGACATTTCAGGACCGATCTTGTTTTTTTTTTCCGACAAGTATTTCAAATATGCAGTTAGAAAAGGAATTGCCTCCAGAAATTATTCTCTTCATGCAGTGTCATTCCAATAGACAAAAATATGGAGCTGCATTATAGGTGGGAGATATTCAAGTTTTGTTGTTTGACCTTTAACAGTCTGGTTAATGTGGTTCAGAAACTGGTTACAATCAGTCCATACACTGAGTTATGTCAGAGATATTTTGGTTGGATTGTGGCCATATTAACTTGATACTGCAGAATCTTTATTTAAACTTTTTTTTTGTATATTGTGTGTTGAAAGATTCCTGTAGATTATACTTGTTAAAATTCTCACTGTTGCGTTTAAAGCTGTCCATGACTTTGTGTCCAACTCTGGAATCTCCTCAAACTTCTCTCCTTTACTCCAATCTGGCCTCTTGTCCATCCCCAGTTTTAACTATATGGTTTATAAAGCCAGTTTGGCTCAGTGTCTTTTTAAAATTTTAATAATGCTCTCGTGAAGCTCCTTAGAATATTTGTTTTTAATGTGAAAGGCACTGTATAAAGACAAGTATTTGTTAATGTTTTTACATCTCTCTGGGATAGCATTCTGGAAACCAAGCCCCACTATCTCCAGAGTTGCTACAAAGATAAAACATTTACTTAGTAAAATCCCCAGTTTAGCAGGTTAATGGGAAACATGGACCACATTTCTCTACTTAACAAGAACTACAATTTATTGTAAATAAATTCTGACCACAGGCAAACAGCTAAGAACTGTCGATATGTAACTCTACTTATTAAACTCTAACCCTCTTCAAAACATGACTTCCCTCCCCACGCAAGCGCACACTTAGAGAGATAGATGTACACACGGACAGACATGCAAAAACATTGGTGTTATGGGCCAAAGTGAAAACAAAACTAGTAAACCAGTTTAACGGCCCCAGTGCACTGGGTTCACCGAAATAATCCTTCTGTCTGCCAGAATTTTCTGTTCTTTAATCTCTCTCGACATTATTTTCACTTCTCAGGAGGCACAGTCGATGGGCACATTAACTGCAAAGTCTCTTAGTTATTGGTTAAAGGCCACAGTTTTCAGCAACTGGTGTGGGAAAATAAACTGGCTTGCTTCAGGTATTTTGCTGGAGAAAGAGACACATTACTTTTCCCTTGCAGCTATTCAGAGGCTTCTGCCAGTATTGTTGACACCCACAAGCTGTTCAGCTACCCAGGAGCCAATCAGATCATTGTTGTCAGGCCGACAGCTTCTGCCATCTCCAAACCAATCAGCAACCTGTTCCTAGCTGAGTCTCACTTTCTGTCCACTTGCTGGTGCTGGCCTGTGTACAAACCGCCTCTCCCACAGCTTCTACAAAGCAGCTGTGTAAATGCCACTTACAATAAATTTCAGTCACTTGCTTTTTAAAACTGCAGCAATGCCTTCTGCAATCCTTGATTTTTCAAACAATCCTTTTCCCACTTCCACTCCACTTCCAGGGACCACGTCTTCAGCTACTTTGGTCCTGAGCTTTGGAATTCACTCGCTCTCGCTCTCTCATGGCTTGGTGTTAACCTTTTGATAATGACTCTTTTGGAATACCTTGGGATAACTTGCCACCTTAGTAGCTGCTGTGTAAAAGTATGTTGTTGATCCAGACAGCCTCCTCAGTTTGAGTGTTTCAGTCGCTGACAGTGAGATTTTTCCCACCTTTTCTGAAGCTTTGAGATCAGCCTGTGCTGTGGAGACTCTGATGTATCACCAGCTGACGTTGCCGTTGAACTCCAGGCAAGATTTCCTGATCAACAGTTTGTCCGAAATGCTTTTGTCTCTGGAGAATGGGGAGAGGAGGAGACTTCAATTCAATATTTCCCCTTCATCCCAGATCAGCCATTTAGGGTGAGTATGTTTGAAACAGTTCGGAGCTTGGGCCTCACTGGGTAAATCTGGGGATAATTTCCCTGCAGGAGACACAAAAAAAATTGAAACAGAACTATACCAAAATTGAGAAGTTACAACTGTCATGAAAAATTAAACATTTGGATGTGAATATAGGAGGTACGGTTAGTAAGTTTGCAGTTGACACCAAAATTGGAGGTGTAGTGGACAGCGAAGAGGGTTACCTCGGAGTACAACGGGATCTTTATCAGATGGGCCAAAGGGCCAAGGAGTGGCAGATGGAGTTTAATTTAGATAAATATGAGGTGCTGCGTTTTGGGAAGGCAATTCAGGGCAGGACTTACACACTTAATGGTAAGGTCCTGGGGAATGTTGCTAAACAAAGAGACCATGGAGTGCAGGTTCATAGTTCTTTGAAGATAGAGTTGCAGCTAGATAGGATAGTGAAGAAGGCATTTGGTATGCTTGCCTTCATTGGTCAGTGCATTGAGTACAGGAGTTGGGAGGTCATGTTGCAGCTGTACAGGACATTGGCTTAGGCCACTTTTGGAATATTGCGTGCAATTCTAGTTTCCCCACTATAGGAAAGATGTTGTTAAACTTGAAAGAGTCCAGAAAAGACTTACAAGGATGTTGCCGGGGTTGGAGGATTTGAGCTATAGGGAGAAGTTGAACAGGCTGGAGGTATATTCCCTGGAGCGTCGGAGGCTGAGGGGTGACCTTATAGAGATTTATAAAATCATGAGGGACATGGATAGGATTAATAGGAAAAGTTCTTTTTCCCAGGGTGAGGGAATCCAAAACTAGATGATGTAGGTTTAAGGTGAGACAGGAAAGATTTAAAAGGGACCGCAGGGACAACTTTTTCACGCAGAGGGTGGTGTGTGAATGGAATGAGCTGCCAGAGGAAGTGGTGGAGGCTGGTACAATTACAACATTTAAAAGCCATCTGGATGGGTATATGAATAGGAAGGGTTTGAAGGGATATGGGCCGGATGCTGGCAGGTGGGTCTAGATTTATTTAGGATATCTGGTCGGCATGGACAAATTGGTCTGATCAGCCCTGACTGAGTAGGTGAAGCTTTTCTTTAGACTTGTGCAAATTGAGGTCTCCAAATGTCCTGTCTTCAAAATTGAGGGAGGTCCTCAACTAAATGTTCCCATTTGGTGAAGGAAACCAAAACTGGGTGCTGTAAATACAAAACAAAATCACCAATCAAATAGTGAATTCACAAGAAGCTTCTTTGAGCAGAATTTAAGGGTTCTGGAAGGGCTAAAGAACATTCCGGAATCTAACTACTATGAGATTTGTTTTATTTGGTGCAATCAAGTTTATTGTAACCAGTTTTGCCTTTTAAATGTGAATTATATCAACCACTGAATGTCAAGTTGTGGCACTTAAACAACACCAGATGTAATTAATCCTTATGACACGATTGTTCAGGAGATGAATGTATTTTTGGTCACTTTAGTTAATTTAGCTAAAAGTTCCTCCATTGCCATTTCCAGCTTGTTTATGGCCAGTTTACACTTCACTGGCCTACACTGGGACTTCTGCCTTGATCAAACAATGAGAACATGGTGTTCTGCAGGTTTAGGGAGCAGTCTGGGAACTGACATTCTCAAATTAATTCCCACAGTCACCTTTACTGTGTGTCTCTGCAGTGAAAGTGTCTGGAAGTAGATCAGTGAAGGTCCAGCCTCCCTATTTAAACTGAATGATACAGAAACGCTTTAGAAGGTGATGGCACGAGCCAGTGCTGACCGGAGACACAAGATTGTACAGTGACATGTCATGGTCAAGGAAGGTGCTGCCTGAAAGTTTGGTGGAAACCACAGAGTGTGAGAGAAGCACAATGACTAATTCTGGTTCCACACAATAATTAACAACAGTATTCCTCACCCAAGGATTAGTGCTGTCCTTTGTTTTGCTCTGACTCTGCTCATGGTGGAACGTGCCAATGCAATGATGTGAAATAACTTGGCCATTACAGCAATGTAACACATTAATTTGAGTAATAATTCTCTTGGGACTCAGGTGGCAAAAGACTGGGGTGGGGGAGAGCTGGGAGTGGATACAAAGCAATGCATACATGTGTCCCCATTTTAACTCATTAAAAACCCATACATTAGCAGATTAACAATTGGGTTCATTATGTGAGGACATAGTAATAAATTTTAAATTATTTTAAATTTTTTGAGGAGATATGGGCATGACTGACTGAGCTAGTATTTATTACCCATCCCTAATTGCCCTAGATCTGAATATCCTTCTTCAATCATTTCAGAGGGCAGTTCAGACTCGACCGCATTGTTGTGGGTCTGGAGGGACCAGACTGGGCATAGGTTTAAGGTGAGAGGGGAGGAGATACAAAAGTGTCCACAGAGGCAGTTGTTTCATCCAGAGGGTGGTGAGTATCGGAATGAGGTGCCAGAGATAGTGGTGGGGGCAAGTACAATTTTGTCATTTTAAGAAACATTTGGACTGGTGCATGGATGGATATGAGGAGAAAGTGACGACTGCAGATGCTGGAGATCAGAGCTGAAAATGTGTTGCTGGAAAAGCGCAGCAGGTCAGGCAGCATCCAGGGAACAGGAAAATCGACGTTTCGGGCATAAGCCCTTCTTCAGGAATGAGGAGGGTGTGCTAAGCAGGCTAAGATAAAAGGTAGGGAGGAGGGACTTGGGGGAGGGGCATTGGGAATGCGATAGGTGGAAGGAGGTTAAGGTGAGGGTGATAGGCC
>NC_057718.1:104874575-104957831 GCF_004010195.1 Chiloscyllium plagiosum | reverse complement strand
TCCCAGATCCAACCCTCAGACTCAGCACTGCCTTCTTGACCTGCAATCTTCTTCCCGACCTCTCCACTCCCACCCCCTCTCCGGCCTATCACCCTCACCTTAACCTCCTTCCATCTATCGTATTCCCAACGCCCCTCCACCAAGTCCCTCCTCCCTACCTTTTATCTTAGCCTGCTTGGCACACCCTCCTCATTCCTGAAGAAGGGCTTATGCCCGAAACGTCAATTCTCCTGCTCCTTGGATGCTGCCTGACCTGCTGCACTTTTCCAGCAACACATTTTTCAGCATGGATGGATATGACCAAACCCAGGCAAATGGGACAAGTTTAATTGTGAAAACTGGCTAAGTTGGGCTGAAGGGCCTGTTTCTATGCTGTAAACTGCTATGACTCTATGACCAGGTAAGGATGGCAGATTTCCATCCCTAAAGGACGTTAGTGTACCGGAGGGTTTTCACAGTGATCGACAGTAGGTACATGGTTGCTATGAGATCAACTATCAACTCTACTCTTGTACTGAATTCAAATCTCCCCACTGGCCTTGAAGAGATTGGGGTCCATGTCTGAGAACATTAGCCGGGGGTGTCTGGGTCACTCTGATACATCACCACTTCCCGTGATCACACAGAAGTGAATTACCATGTTTGACCCACTTTGTAAAGTAAGATTATAGAAACTGTAAACATTTCTACAACTTGCAGAAAGACTATTAATTGTTATAAGCTCATGTTAAAATATTTAAACCATTTCATTACCAGTATTTTAATACATACTTTTTAATTACTTTATTTGTTATTGTCCAGCTGAGACTTGGAACTTGTGTCTCATGACTTTCCATAAATACTGGATTTTGTTTGTACTAAGGACAGAGTGTTTTATTAATTCACTCATGGGACGTGGGTGTTGCTGGCTGGACCAGTATTTATTGCCCATCTCGAGTTACCCCTGAGTTACTGTATAACATGTCATATATGGGCTACCTAACTAGGATCAGAATAACTTTACACAATAACAGTTCCCCTTCAAGTACCTACAAGGTCTAGACCCTGTCAAAACCCTGTCTCTGAGCACTGCTGGTAACAGACCAAAGGCCATCGCTTCCTGTGACTTTGTATTCTTCTGCGCTCAGTGGCTGTTACTGCACCGAAATAGAGATGGGTTTATTATTGATAGCAACTGCCGTTCAAATAGTGCAAATAGGAAAGTAGTGCTCGTTTGGAATTATACATTGACAGAATGTTTTAATGTGATTATAAACTACTGTTAAACATGGTAATGGTTGACACTTTCAGAAAGAAGGATATGTACATGACCTGAGACTTGAATACAAGACACGTCGTATTTGTGGAGGGAGAAAAATGCTAAATTTTAAAATTTGTGTTGATTTCTTTAAAGGAAAAGTTGCCTTTTTCCACCTTCTGTCCTTCCATTCCTGAAAGGCACAGATATCATCTTCTGCTGGCAATTCCCTAGTCCCTCCCAACCCACATTACTGTCATTCATGTCAAGCCAGACAATTATTGTTAATCAATCATTCCAGCTGTGGAAAGCGTTGTTACTGTCTCACTGACTCCACATGCCAGCACTGCCCAGCATAGGAACTGGGAGCTGACCAGAGGGAGATTGGACAAATCACACTTGGCATTAAACACGGGGTGCACCTCGTCTGATTGGCTTTGTACCACATTTATTATTACTTCCATCCACTGCTCTGGTTAAAGGAATTTACTTGAAGTATTATTGTACTGTAGATGGTCAAGTGAATTAAAATAGCAAGGACAAAGCCTCAATTCCAGGGACGGACCTTTTTAAGAGTGAAATGATGAAATATTTCTGTAAGCAGAGGGTGATGGAAGTTTGTGGGAAGGCGTTGATGCTACACCAGTTGTGAAGGTGAAATCTGAGCTTGCAGGTTTTGGAAGCTGGGGCAAAAGTGAGTGTGTAAGACTTAGGTCACAGCTCAGATATGATCTCACTGAATGGCCTCTTGTTCCCATGAAATTATGGCTAATATTTTATCTGTTTGATATTCTGGGTAAATGCTGCATATTTTAATGATTCTACTTGTTTTTGATAATTGGACCTTTTCTGAAATGCCCTTTCTTTATTTGGCACATCCTTACAGTTGGAGATACATTGCGAATACCAACGATTCCGTATATTTGTCGATGGGCACCAGCTCTTTGATTTTCACCATCGTGTCTCTGACTTATCAGGAATTGACAAGATAAAAATCTTCGGAGATTTGCAGCTGACTAAACTGGGTTAGGATATTTTTGGGACTGTCAGGAGAAACTGTGACGTTTTCCATCAGTCTGTCAAAGACTCGCCGTCACATTGTGTGGCAGAGCCATCTGGGTCTGAGCTATCTCGGTGTCAGGCTCCATTGTCTACTGTCTCAACAGAAACATGGAACCATTGTTCAGACATTGCCAATGTCACTGATTTGGGGAATTGGGGGAAGCACTCATAACAGAAGTAAAATCCAATTGGAGATGGCTCTGAGCCTGCTAGCATAATTTATTCTGCTGGGTTTGTGTGTGGGACATCTGCACCAAGGGGTAGGGAGGGAGGATAAGGGCATTGAATGGAGTGACTTTTTTTGTGTGTTGTTTATACCATGCACTACAGTCTCTGCACTGAAATGACAGCACAACTCATTAACAAATATATATTTTAAAACAAAGAGCAGAACTAGTCAGGGTATTGTCTAGATTGTAAATAGTTTTTGTAGAATGTAACATGGATGGTGTGGTTTGTGTTCTGTATGACACTAGATACTTATTTATATACATCATGCATTTTAGTCTTAATGAATCATTAACCATTGGAATGTTAGCAAACGATTGTATTAGATATTTAGATGATTCTGTAAACTAAAGATATATTTCTTGATACTCTTAACTTATTAATAGTTTTATTGATAAGATCACATGTTTTATTGCTTCCAATCAATAATCACTTCTAAAATAAAGAGACATAATCTGTAATGTTCGTCATAAAGTTCTTATTTCTGGGAAATATCTCGCAGTTTCTGCTTCAACGTGTTTCAAATTAATCTGCTAAACCGAGCTTTTAATTAGATCGATTGGTATCAGCAGGAACTGCATTTTCTATAAGTTATTGTAATTTACATAATATTTCACAAATTTCTAAATGTAAAAAGATTAATTTCAAGGGACAATTGAATATCTAATACTTTACATGTTTTCAGTGTTTGCTCTCAGTCACTGTTATTTACCAGGGAAAAGAACAGACTTTGAGAACTGATAGATCCAATGAGCAGAGAGATTACTGATTGTGTTTCATGATAAACTACTTTGTCAGAGGCACACTAATTTTGTGAGTATTGCAATCAGGATCTGTCATATGGAGCAGAAACACTTGGCTGTTTTCCATTTAACCTTCCTATTTATGTGTGTTGCAGCATTTGTCAAGTGTTTTTTTTCACAAGCCCCTCTGTGCGGTGTGTGTCCATCTGAGTCTGCACATTTCACTGCCAGACCGAGACAGAAACATTCTGACAATGTTCATTTCGGGCTGATCACCTTGTCCCATTCTGGGAGCGAGCAATAACCAGGAGATATTGGTGATGTGATCTCATTGTGGTGTGAAGACTGAATTAACAACAGAACTCGCTGCTTAATT
The DNA here is from genome assembly GCF_004010195.1 of Chiloscyllium plagiosum. Classification (NCBI taxonomy): domain Eukaryota; kingdom Metazoa; phylum Chordata; class Chondrichthyes; order Orectolobiformes; family Hemiscylliidae; genus Chiloscyllium; species Chiloscyllium plagiosum. The sequence goes on along the minus strand of NC_057718.1, from coordinate 104,954,185 downwards.
GTTACACTTCATATCTCGTTATTTTATACTTTTCTTGATGTTGGATTACTTGGTGGATACTTTGGCAAATGTGTCAATGTATGAAAACCTGTAAACAAATTAAGATGTCTTTCAAAATGTAATGTTGGTAAAAGTGTCAGGCACTTCATTTTGTTTAGATCAATCTTTAGAAAAATTAAAAATAAACATTTATAATTTCCCTATTTTTTCCTTTTTTCTCCTCCTCCCCTATCATTAGGAGCAGGAGTAGGCCACTACAAACTGTTGCTGAGAGCATCAATCCCATTTTTCATCACTGTAGACACAGCCAGGTACAAACTTGTGCTTATTGTGGGCTGGCCAAAACCGGTTAACATGTTCCCCAGACACTCCCAGTACCAGCCTAACTGGTTTCTTTTAAAGGGTGTGGTGTCTCCTAAGTGTTTTTGGTTTCAGAAGCTTTAGACGAGAGATACTCATGTGTCTCTGCAGAACAAAACTCTGGTAAACTCCTCCATCCAAGAACTCTGTATTTTGAACAGATTGGTTTGAGTGATGTGACAAAAAAAGGATGAGCATTACCGAAACAATTTAGCTCCAGTAAAAATATGTCCTTAGACTAAGGGAAAGTCAAAGCCATTTACTGCGAAAGAAGGGGAGAGATGAATGAGAAAACCAAGTGGATGGAGTCACAAAGAGATAAATTTGCAACTGAGGAAGATGCTTCCAACCTAACAAAACAAAATTGCTGGAGAAACTCCGGTCTGGCAGCATCTGGGGAGAGAAAGAGCAGAGTTAACATTTTGTCCAGTGATCCTTCTATAGAATTAATTATAGCAAGGAAAAGGTTGGTAAATATAGGATTGGGGGGAGTGGGGAGGAATAAATGTGGAGATGGAATCCAGAGAGCACGAGAAGCAGTCGGGCAGACAGAGGAATTGGTAAAAGTCATTTTGAAACAATATATTACACTTATTAGATTACATTACAGTGTGGAAACAGGCCCTTCGGCCCAACAAGTCCACACCGCCCCGCTGAAGCGCAACCCACCCATACCCCTACATTTACCCCTATACCTAACACTACGGGCAATTTAGCATGGCCAATTCACCTGACCTGTACATCTTTGGACTGTGGGAGGAAACCGGAGAACCCGGAGGAAACCCACGCAGACACTAGGAGAACGTGCAAACTCCACACAGTCAGTCGCTTGAGGCGGGAGTTGAATCCGGGTCTCTGGCGCTGTGAGGCAGCAGTGCTAACCACTGTGCCACCGTGTCGCCGTCAGTCCGGGAGAATCAATAGATGCTAATGGGGGCTATTAGAGCTGTCGATGGGTCATTTGTGGTGGTAATCATGTGATGGCCTGGTGGGGGGCTTGAGGTAAGGGCATGGGAGGAGGTGTTCAGGCCCTAAAATTATTGAACCCAATATTGATTCCTGAAGACTGTGCGCTCCCCAATTGAAAAATGAGGTGCCGTTCTTCCAGCTGGCACTGAGCTTCACTGGAGCACAGCAGCAAGCCTGAGACAGAGATTAGATTCCCTACAGTATGGAAACAGGCCCTTCGGCCCAATAAGTCCACACTGACCCTCCAAATGGTAACCCAGCCAGACCCATTACCCTATATTTACCCCTGACTAACGCATTTAACACTATGGCAATTTAGCATGACCAATTCACCTGACCTGCACATTTTTGGACTGTGGGAGGAAACCCACATAAACACGGAGAGAATGTGTAAATTCCACACGGACAGTCACCCAAGGTTGGAATCAAACCCTGGTCCCTGGCACTGTGAGGCAGCAGTGCTAACCACTGAGTCAGGGAACAGGGTGGTGGGTTGAAGTGGTGGTAGCTGGAAGCTCAGGTCATTTTTGCAGCAGAACACGAGTGATCTGCAAAACAGTTACTTAGTCTATGCTTGACTTCCCCAATGTAAAGGAGATCACAGCAGATACAGTAGATTGGATTGAGTGACTGGTTGCTGTGTTTGCAATGGATGCTGATGGACAGCTCATTCTCAGAAATGGAAACAGAGATGTCAGGGAAGGGAAGGGAGGAGTCAGAGATGGACCCAGTGAAGATGAGAGCGCGAAACTAGGAGTGAAATGGATATTTTTTCCAATTCCAAATGAGAGTGGGAAGCAGCATTGATGATGTTATTGATAAACCAGAGAAAGAGTTGTGGGTTGGACCAGAGTAGAATTGGAATAAGGAATGTTGCATGGGCCTTGCAAAGAGACGGCCATAACTGGGGCCATCCCAGGGCCACAGCTTCAATCTGAAGGAAGTGAGAGGAGTATAAAAGAGAAGTTGTTCAGGGTGAGGATGAGCTTGGTCAGGTGGAGGAGGCCAGTGGGGGCTGGGTATGGTCCAGGCCGTTTATCTAGGAGGAAGTGGAGAGCCCTGAGCCCATCCTGATGGAGGCATGGCCGTGTAAAGGGATTGAATGTTCATGGTGAAGAGGCGGCTGGAGCTGAATATTGGAAATTCTGAAACTAACGTAACGCGTCAGAGGAATCGCTGATGTAAATGGAAAGGGACTGGACAGCGTGAGAGAAAACTGAGTTGAGGTAGGAAGCAGTGGGTCCTGTGGGACAGGAGCAGGCAGAAACAATGGGTCTGTCCGGGAAGTCCTGTTTATGGATTTTGGGAAGGAGGTAGAAACGGGCTGTACGGGATTGGGGGGACTATGAACTTGGAGGTAGTCAGGGTGGGGGAGATCACCAGGTAAAATGAGTTTAGTGACTGGGGGATGTTTCATATTGTTTCTTTCACAAGACTGTAAAAGTCAGCTTATCCCGAGATTTGAGGCTTGTCAGCCAGTTTTCTGAGATTTGTTCTGATGAACAAGCTCGAGTGATAATTAGTTTTTGAATCTTGGTCATGTTTCAGTGAAAGAACACGAGCAGAGATTAGGTGACTTCCACAGAGACGACAATCAGGCCTCCACATACATCACTCAACTCTTCATTTGAACTCGGTATCTGTCTGACATTTAACTTACTGGGAGTTGTATGTTCGATCTCTCAGGGTTTGAATCTAAATGCCTCAGGGTGGAGAACAAACAGCGTACACAAGTCAGTGTTGATTATGTCAACTCAGTCTGAATGATGGTGCAATTTTTCCACTTTAAGGTGTGTCATTAAAAATACACTCAAGAGAAACCTATCAGTTGATTGGGCTCATTTGTTCTAGTTTATGGTTAAAGAATGACATCTCCTGGTTACTAAGTTGTATAGGAGAAAGTGAGGACTGCAGATGCTGGAGATCAGAGCTGAAAATGTGTTGCTGGATAAGCGCAGCAGGTCAGGCAGCATCAAAGGAACCTGCTTCCTGAATGGCCTGCTTCCTGAAGAAGGGCTTATGCCCGAAACGTCGATTCGCCTGTTCCCTGGATGCTGCCTGACCTGCTGCGCTTTTCCAGCAACACATTTTCAGCTACTAAGTTGTATATTCTGCCTTTCCAATTCCCCCCAAGGGAAAAGAGTATCATTTGGGTAACTGTGAGACTCATTACGTGACCAAAAGCAGCTTTGTAAAGAATCAAGGGGATTTTAAATTTGAGCTGTCTCATGTCCATCTATTCCCCACAGCCTGCCTTTGTCCTCCTGAGGTCTATCACTGCCCTCTTCAAAGTTCACAATCCTTCCAGGATTTGTACTGTCAATGCTGAAATCGTGCCCTGAGCATTCAAGTGGAGCTCATTCATGTCCCTGAAGGAAAACGAGGGTCCTGACCCCAACCCCTGGGTCTGGGATGACGGGGCGGAATCCTATAAACCTCCCAGGGACCGTCCCTCACTCAATTCCACTCCCACACTATTCCTGCATCTGTCCACCTCTCGAAGCTTGTTGCTGCCTGATAAGCCCACTGTGTGGCATTTTGTCAAACGTTTCTTTGGAAGATGTACATCACATCAGCCTCGTTTCCCTCGTTAACGCTTTGTGTTAACTCAACAAAAGAACTCAATAAAATCACTTAAACATGAATCACGGTGGCTCAGTGGTTAGCACTGCTGCCTCACAGCTCCAGGGACCTGGGTTCAATTCCACCTTTGGGCAACTGTGTGGAGTTTGCATGTTCTCCCCGTGTCTGTGAGGGTTTCCTCCCACAGTCCAAAAATGTGCAGGTTCGGGTGGATTGGCCATAGGAAATGTGAGATTACAAGGGTAGAGCCTCTTTGGAAGGTTGGTGTGGACCTCATGGGCTGAATGGCCTGCTTCCACACTGTAGGGGTTCAATGATTTGCCCTTCTAACAAATCCCTGTATCACCGCCACAGCTTGAGTCAGTCTTGGTGACTAAAACTGATTATAATCCTGGGCAGATGTTACAGTTTTACCCTGATATCTTTAGGCACCTGAACAATTGGTACAACCATACAGATTAAATGCTGTTTCATTGCCTGTTGTTATTCAACAAACAATGACATATTTGAAACTAAATCCTCTTCCATACTCAGAGCTTCTTTTGCTTCACTTCACATTTATTACGTTTCCTTCATGATGGGTTGATTAAACAAGTTGTTGGTGCTTGCCCTCCTGTGTGGCTGGATTAGCGAGCCAGTTTCACAACTCTGTATTTGAACTATCTGAGTCACGATCCTGGGGTCTAGATCTGAATCTGACTGTCATTCTGGGGTGGGTCGTCAATCTGGCATCAATTGCCATGGGAGAGAGTTCCAAACCTCTATCAGTCTTTGTGTTTGGAAATGTTTCCTAATTTCACTTGTGAAAGGTCTGGTTTTCTCCCCTAATCCTAGACTGACTGATCAGCTGAAATTGATTCACTCTCTCTAGCTCTTTGTTCCTCTCCATATCTTGATAAAACCACCGTGGGAAGATGATGACCTAGTGGTGATGTTCTGGGGACCCGGGTTCGAAACCCACCATGGCTGATCGTGGAACTTGAATCCAATTTTTAAAAAAACTCCAATGATGACCATTATGAAGAAAACCCCATCTGGGTCACTAATGTCCTTTAGGGAAGGAAACTGCCATCCTTACCTGATCTGACCTACATGTGACTCCAGACCCACAGCAATGTGGTTGACTCTTAGCTGCCCTCTGGGCAATTAGTGATGGGCAATAAATGCTGCCCAGCCAACGCTACCCTCATCCATCCGTGAATGGAATAAAGAAAGAAAATCACCTCCGAACCTGCTACACTCCAGGGAATGCAATGCCAGTGTAATGTCCTCGTTGGGAGTACAGGTATCATCCAAGGCCAAGATCTCCTTCCTCAGGAATGACATCCAGAACTCCTCTCAGTAACTCCAGGTGTGATGTACCCAGGGCTTTGGGAAGCTGAGAACCAATTTGTACCCCCTTGTCCGTGTCACTCCCTCTCCAGATATGGAGACCAGCATTTCATTTGTCTTTTGATCACTTCCTCTTGTTCTTCCTGCTGGAGTAACCTGACCCTGACCCCACCCCCACCCCCACCCCCACCGAATCTCTCTGGACCTCCACTGGTCCAGTGGCATTCTTGTTCCCACTGGACCATCAGAGCCCTCACAGCTCCTGCTATAGCACCACTGGGCACATCCTCCTTTTCACCATTTAGAACAGGGTTTCCCAAACTGGGCATCAGCACCCCAAGGGGACTGGGGGGGTTGTGCGCAAGCTGCAATTTTGGGGGTTATGAGCTCAGCAATGGCATCCTCCCAATCACTGTCACAGGTCTCTGTCCTCTCCCCACATTTCTGAAAAATCATCCCACGCCCAACCCCATGTCACTTCCCCTCTCTCAATTTTCAGTGCAGTCACACTAATCTTCCAGCCTCGGAATTAGCGTCACATTGAGGAAAAGATTGGGAAACACTCCATTAGAAAATGTTCTGATTTTAACGTCCACAGTGGATGCCCTCACATTTGTCCACACTAAAATTAATTTGCCACTTTTTTTGTGTAACTCTTTAATTGATCAATACTTCATTGTAATTTATGATTCCACTGACAGTGTATCCAATCCTGTCTATCTCTGTGTCGTCGGCTAATTTCGATAAGTGGCTATCTCTCCTGATGTCTCAGTCATTAACAAATAGGTGATCACTTAGCACTCCAGCTCAGTCCTAGTAGCTGGTTTGAATCAATCTATTCAGACATGCTATCTCACACACCTCTAGAACAAGTATAACGTGAGCCCTGGCCTCCTGGTTCAGAGGTGGGGACACTACCACAGCACCATGCGAGCCTTCACAGTTCCTCATACTGGTCACATCCTACTGACTGGCTCCGTCCTTTGGATCAGCCCCTCCTGCTCTAACAGAGCACAGTGCTATAGATATACAATGGTGACAGCACTGAGGCGGCCAGTGAGCCCCTCAATTTCCATCCAGTACTCTGTAACAGCACCTCCGCTAATCTCACTGTCTGACCTTTGTCCATAACCCTGCACAGTAAGGGAGATCTCCTGGTGTCATGGTTAAAATTTGTCCTTGACCAATGTCAATAAGAACAAATGATCAGGTTTCCTGTTTGCAGGATCTTGCTGTGCCCATTTCAAACGTTATGTTCAGTGTTTCCCAAGAAATTGATGCTTGCATTTCAGTAGCACTTTTCATGACCTCCTGGTGGCCGAAGGAAATACATTTTAAAGGACGGTTGCTGTTCTAATGCAGCCAGTCAGTTATGCACAGCAAGCTCCCACAAACAGCAATGTGATAATGGCCAGATGTGTTCTTGTGATGTTTAATGAGAGACAATTATTGACCATGACACTCTCTACACTCTTCTTTGAGACAAAGCCATGGGATTTTCCATAACATCCTGACAGAACAGACTGGGGCTTGGTTTAAAGTCAGGGTTAGCTCAGTTGCCTGGTGAGCTAGTTTATGATGCAGTGTGGGTTCAATTCCTGCACTGGCTGATGTAACCAAGAAGGACTCTGCCTCAACCTCATTTGGGATGGGGTGACCCTCAGGTTTAGCCCCCCCGTTGTCTCTCTCTCTCTCTAATGAAAGAGTGGGACTACGGTGACTTTATTTTCTTTCATCAAGTGTAAGAAGTGACAGCATGGTTTTGGTATTTTAAAAACAATTGTGATCTGCCTTTTAAACATTGGCTTGTTGCAGTATGCAGGGTTAGGGTCCCTGCGTACACCCTCACAGTGAGCGCCTTTTAGATATTTCTCAGGTTTTCACTTTTCACCAAAACCTGCCGCAGAATGCTGCCTGTTACAGCCAGGGTCAAACACAACACCATTCCAGTTCAGCACACAATACTGTCCTCTCAGGACCTGATGAGAGTTGTATCTCAAACAAAACATTCACCATTAATAGCAGCTCTGTCATACAAAACGTATTTCACTAGGCTTGAATTTGTCCCCTCCAGCATGGTCAATATGTAAATAGATCCACTATAACAGTTCTTTGTACTCAACAAGACCCCAAACAGAACCTGTGTTGCCTGCAAAAGGAGGCAGATGTCAGTGAAACTCAAGAGTCGAGAGTGTGGTGCTGGAAAAGCACAGCAGGTCAGGCAGCATCCAAGGAGCAGGAGAGTTGATGTTTCAGGCATAAGCCCTTCATCTCTAGCATTTACAGTCCTCACTGTCCCCCGTCAGTGAAGCTCAGACTTCATTACAATGGACTGACCGGACCCCATCACAGGAACAACCTGCAATATAGGCTGCAATATAACTGGCAATTATGACACACGACAGTATTACCCAACAAGAGCACTTCTGCTAAAGCCACAATTGTTGAAACATGATGATGCAGGCTGAAATAATTTTTTTTCGCTGTTGACTGGGAGACATTTCCTGAGAATATTCAAACATGGTCTTACAGTCACATCTCTCTCCATCTAACCTTCTACTGCAGCAGCCCATAAGCAGTGAACAGATATTTTAGTTAAATTACTTGCCCCTCTTTGGGCTCAGGGTTTACATGAGACAAGAGAGTGATTTATGGTGATTTCTTGATCAATAGATTGCTTGTTTGTTCTGCCAGAATTTGAGTGAGACTTTGTTAATTATTGGAAATTTAGGATTTTCTGGTTATTAAAGTCTTGGCACCACTGCAGCATTGTAAACATCCAAAGATATTCATAGAGGAGGGCCAGAAATTGAGGGGCAGGAGAATGGACTATGGGGTTTAAACTTTCATTCGGGGGATTTGGGCATCACTGGCTAGTCATCACTTACTCCCTGTCTCTGGTTGCCCTTTGAGAAGGTGGGGGTGAACTGCCTTCTTGAACTGCTGCAGTCGTGTGCTGTAGGTAGACCTTCAATGTCCTTAGGGAGGGAATTCCAGGATTTTGACCCAGTGACAGTGAATTTCTGCAGTGCATCTTGTAGATGGCACACACTGCTGCGACTGAGTGTCAGTGGTGGAGGGAGGGGATATTTATGAATCAAACAGGCTGCTTTGTCCTGGATGGTGTTGAGCTTCTTGAGTGTTGTTGGAGCTGCCCCCAGGGCTAGTGGGGAGTATTGTTCCTGAATTGTTCCTTGTAGATAGTGGACAAGCTTTGGGAAGACAGGAGTTGAGTTATTTACTGCAGAACTCATGGACCTGCACTTGTAACCACAACATGTATCTGGTTAGTCCAGTTCAGTTTATAGAGTCATAGACATGTACAGCATGGAAAGAGACCCTTCAGTCCAACTCATCCATGCTGACCACATATCCTAAATTAATCTAATTCTATTTTCCAGAATTTAGCCCAAATCCCTCTAAACTCTTCCTATTCATGTAACTTTTAAATGCTGTAATTGTACCAGCCTCCACCACTTCTTCAGGCAGCTCATTCCATACATGCACCACCCTCTGTGTGAAAAGGTTGCCCATTAGGTCCCTTTTAAATCTTTTCCCTCTCGCCCTAAACCTATACCCTCCAGTTTTGGATTCCCCCATCCCGGGGAAAGGATCTTGGCTATTCACCCCATCCATTCCCCTTATGATTTTATAAACCTCTAAAAGGTCACTCAACAAGACCCCAAACAATACAAGAACCTGTATTGCCTGCAAAGGGAGGCAGATGTCAGTGAAACTCAAGAGTCGAGAGTGTGGTGCTGGAAAAGCACAGCAGGTCAGGCAGCCTTCGATGCTGCAGTCTATTCAGCCTCTCCCTATAGCTCAAACCCTTCAGCCCCAACAACATCCTCGTAAACCTTTTCTGCACCTTTTCAAGTTTAGCAACACCTTTTCTGTAGCAGGGAGACCAGAATTGAATGCAGTTTTTCAAAAGTGGCCTCACCAATATCCTGTACAGCTGCAGCATGACCTCTCAACTCCTGTACTCAATGCATTGACCAATAAAGGCAAGCGATACAAATAGGGCTATGGTCAATGCCACCCCGAGGATGTTGATAGTGGGTGATTCAGTGATGGTAACACCATTCAACATCAAGGGGCGGTCGTTAGATTGTCTCTCATTCGAGGTGGTCATTGCCTGGCATTTGTGTGGCATGAATGTTATTTATCATTTTTCAGGCCAAACTTGAATATTGTCAAATTTTGGTGCATTTGAACATAGATTGCTTCAATGTCTGAGGAATTGAGAATGGTGCTGAACACTGAGCAATCATCAGCAAACACCCCCAACTGATGGAGGGAAGGTCGTTGATGAAGCAGCTGAAGATGGTTGGACCGAGGACACTACCCTGAGGAACTCCTGCAGAGATGTCCTGGAGCTGAGCTGACTGATCACTTGCTGCACTCCCTTCACATTGTCTCTGATTAACATTGCTGTCACCTTTCCCACAGCTTTAGCTATTCTGTACCTGATGGTCTTATACTCACTGACAGTTTGTGGGTAACAGTTTCCCTCTGATTATACTGGAGCATGGTCTAAATCCACGCTGCTTGGTTGGAGCGGTGACTTGCAACTTTGGTTATTCCAGAATTGGGAGTCTGGATGTTCAGTTTATCAGGGATTTGCTACTTATCCAGTGGGAATGGCTGGTACCTCGACCATAACTGGGAACTCAGGTTTGCACCAATTTGACTCTCCACTTCTTTTCATGTTGTGGTGGACTCTTGGATCAATGCAATGTCTTTGTTTTCCATCACTCGGGAAATAGGATTGTGGTTACTATGGTGACAGGTGAACCAGTCAGCCAAGAAATTGCTTCCTGTTTGCTTCCTGATACAGTTTTCTCAAACAGTTTATTTCTGGAATGAATAATGCAATTCAGACACTGTCTGATGGGCCTGGCTGATTGAACTGTTTTTGAATCATCAAGAACTTGTTATTATCTATAAGAAACATCTCCAGGAATGTACAGCGAGGTTATCAACACCAGCACATGGTCTTGTTCACCCAGAGCCAGCAGCTGGCAGCACCAGCACAGACCCCGCTCTGTCCCAGCTGGCAGCACCAGCACAGACCCCGCTCTGTCCCAGCTGAGGACCAGCACAGACCCCGCTCTGTCCCAGCTGAGGACCAGCACAGATCCCGCTCTGTCCCAGCTAAGGACCAGCACAGACCCCACTCTGTCCCAGTTGAGGACCAGCACAGACCCCACTCTGTCCCAGCTGAGGACCAGCACAGACCCCACTCTGTCCCAGCTGGCAGCACCAGCACAGACCCCGCTCTGTCCCAGCTAAGGACCAGCATAGACCCCGGTCTGTCCCAGCTGAGGACCAGCACAGACCCCGCTCTGTCCCAGTTGAGGACCAGCAAAGACCCTGCTCTGTCCCAGCTGAGGACCAGCACAGACCCCGCTCTGTCCCAGCTAAGGACCAGCACAGACCCCACTCTGTCCCAGTTGAGGACCAGCACAGACCCCGTTCTGTCCCAGCTAAGGACCAGCACAGACCACACTCTGTCCCAGTTGAGGACCAGCACAGACCCCACTCTGTCCCAGCTGACAGCACCAGCACAGACCCCGCTCTGTCCCAGCTGAGGACCAGCATAGACCCCGGTCTGTCCCAGCTGAGGACCAGCACAGACCCCACTCTGTCCCAGCTGAGGACCAGCACAGACCCCACTCTGTCCCAGATGGCAGCACCAGCACAGACCCCGCTCTGTCCCAGCTGAGGACCAGCACAGACCCCGCTCTGTCCCAGTTGAGGACCAGCATAGACCCTGCTCTGTCCCAGCTGAGGACCAGCACAGAACCCACTCTGTCCCAGTTGAGGACCAGCACAGACCCCGCTCTGTCCCAGCTAAGGACCAGCACAGACCCCACTCTGTCCCAGTTGAGGACCAGCACAGACCCCACTCTGTCCCAGTTGAGGACCAGCACAGACCCCACTCTGTCCCAGCTGGCAGCACCAGCACAGACCCCATTCTGTCCCAGCTGAGGACCAGCATAGACCCCGGTCTGTCCCATCTGAGGACCAGCACAGACCCCGCTCTGTCCCAGTTGAGGACCAGCATAGACCCTGCTCTGTCCCAGCTGAGGACCAGCACAGACCCTGCTCTGTCCCAGCTGAGGACCAGCACAGACCCCGCTCTGTCCCAGCTAAGGACCAGCACAGACCCCACTCTGTCCCAGTTGAGGACCAGCACAGACCCAGCTCTGTCCCAGCTAAGGACCAGCACAGACCCCACTCTGTCCCAGTTGAGGACCAGCACAGACCCCACTCTGTCCCAGCTGGCAGCACCAGCACAGACCCCGCTCTGTCCCAGCTGAGGACCAGCACAGACCCAGCTCTGTCCCATCTGAGGACCAGCATAGACCCCGGTCTGTTGAGGACCAGCATAGACCCTGCTCTGTCCCAGCTGAGGACCAGCACAGACCCCGCTCTGTCCCAGCTAAGGACCAGCACAGACCCCACTCTGACCCAGTTGAGGACCAGCACAGACCCCGCTCTGTCCCAGCTAAGGACCAGCACAGACCCCACTCTGTCCCAGTTGAGGACCAGCACAGACCCCACTCTGTCCCAGCTGGCAGCACCAGCACAGACCCCGCTCTGTCCCAGCTGAGGACCAGCATAGACCCTGCTCTGTCCCAGCTGAGGACCAGCACAGACCCCGCTCTGTCCCAGCTGGCAGCACCAGCACAGACCCCACTCTGTCCCAGCTGAGGACCAGCACAGACCCAGCTCTGTCCCATCTAAGGACCAGCATAGACCCCGGTCTGTCCCAGCTGAGGACCAGCACAGACCCCACTCTGTCCCAGCTGAGGACCAGCACAGACCCCACTCTGTCCCAGCTGCAGTACAACACTCACTTGGTGAGGAGTGTGCCCCGTCTCCAATCCTCTGGGTAGGAGCATGCTGACCAATGATCACTCTAGGACAGGGCTTCACAGCTCATTGGGGCTGAGTGTAGGACACCAGGTCACACTGTGACCTTGGCACGTTATTCCCACCTCCCAGAAAGCCTGGAGCGATCTGATACCAGTCACAAGAAACACCCATCCAACAAATGTCTTAAACATTGTTCCACGGGAGAACATCATTCAGGGTTGGAGCTAGAAGCTATGACAAAAACCAGGAGATATGGATCCAAACCATTCTGCAAGCCTACCCTCCCCCAGCCCCGGTACCCTCCTCATGGAGCAATGTAGTAGGCCCCATACCAATCTGGTCCTCGATAATCCCCCACTTACCCCTCTAGTGTTAAATGCAAACTTTCCAAAAGTGAATATTTGTGTAATTGTGTAGGATCCGTGGGGTTTGTAATTGAATGTTCAGAATAAAGTGGCAGACACTCCCTGTGAATCCTGTAAGATGAGAAGGTGTGGAGACTTCTGTATGACTGACAACAACAACAATCTGCATTTACATCACACCCTTAACCCCAGTGACTTGTATTCATAGTAAACCACCTCGAGGACCATCGGAGGGCCCTGAACCACAAGAGGTGATATCAGGACAGGTGACCCAAAGCTCAGCCTAGGAGGTTGAGTTTAAGGAGTCTTTTAAAGGTGGAAAGGAGGAGATACAGGTTTAGAGAAAGTCCTCAAGAGCTCAGCAGGCTGGCAGCTAAAGGTACAGCTGCTGCTGACAGTGAAATAACTGAAACAGGGCAAGGTCAGCGAGTACACAGGGAAAAATCCCACAACACCAGGTTATAGTCCAACATGTTTCTTTGGAAGCAGGTGGTTGTGATGAAGGAGCAGCGCTCTGAAAGCTAGTGCTTCCAAATAAATCTGTTGGACTGTAACCTGGTGTTGTGGGATTTTTAACTTTGTCCACCCCAGTCCAACATCGGCATCTCCGAATCATATCTCCGAATCAACACCGGCTCCTCCGAATCATATCTCCGAATCAACACCGGCATCTCCGAATCAACACCGGCTCCTCCGAATCATATCTCCGAACACCGGCTTCTCCGAATCATATCTCCGAATCAACACCGGCTCCTCCGAATCAACACCGGCTTCTCCGAATCATATCTCCGAATCAACACCGGCTCCTCCGAATCAACACCGGCTTCTCCGAATCATATCTCCGAATCAACACCGGCTCCTCCGAATCAACACCGGCTTCTCCGAATCATATCTCCGAATCAACACCGGCTCCTCCGAATCAACACCGGCTTCTCCGAATCATATCTCCGAATCAACACCGGCTCCTCCGAATCAACACCGGCTTCTCCGAATCATATCTCCGAATCAACACCGGCTCCTCCGAATCAACACCGGCTTCTCCGAATCATATCTCCGAATCAACACCGGCTCCTCCGAATCAACACCGGCTTCTCCGAATCATATCTCCGAATCAACACCGGCTCCTCCGAATCAACACCGGCTTCTCCGAATCATATCTCCGAATCAACACCGGCTCCTCCGAATCAACACCGGCTTCTCCGAATCATATCTCCGAATCAACACCGGCTCCTCCGAATCAACACCGGCTTCTCCGAATCATATCTCCGAATCAACACCGGCTCCTCCGAATCAACACCGGCTTCTCCGAATCATATCTCCGAATCAACACCGGCTCCTCCGAATCAACACCGGCTTCTCCGAATCATATCTCCGAATCAACACCGGCTCCTCCGAATCAACACCGGCTTCTCCGAATCATATCTCCGAATCAACACCGGCTCCTCCGAATCAACACCGGCTTCTCCGAATCATATCTCCGAATCAACACCGGCTCCTCCGAATCAACACCGGCTTCTCCGAATCATATCTCCGAATCAACACCGGCTCCTCCGAATCAACACCGGCTTCTCCGAATCATATCTCCGAATCAACACCGGCTCCTCCGAATCAACACCGGCTTCTCCGAATCATATCTCCGAATCAACACCGGCTCCTCCGAATCAACACCGGCTTCTCCGAATCATATCTCCGAATCAACACCGGCTCCTCCGAATCAACACCGGCTTCTCCGAATCATATCTCCGAATCAACACCGGCTCCTCCGAATCAACACCGGCTTCTCCGAATCATATCTCCGAATCAACACCGGCTCCTCCGAATCAACACCGGCTTCTCCGAATCATATCTCCGAATCAACACCGGCTCCTCCGAATCAACACCGGCTTCTCCGAATCATATCTCCGAATCAACACCGGCTCCTCCGAATCAACACCGGCTTCTCCGAATCATATCTCCGAATCAACACCGGCTCCTCCGAATCAACACCGGCTTCTCCGAATCATATCTCCGAATCAACACCGGCTCCTCCGAATCAACACCGGCTTCTCCGAATCATATCTCCGAATCAACACCGGCTCCTCCGAATCAACACCGGCTTCTCCGAATCATATCTCCGAATCAACACCGGCTCCTCCGAATCAACACCGGCTTCTCCGAATCATATCTCCGAATCAACACCGGCTCCTCCGAATCAACACCGGCTTCTCCGAATCATATCTCCGAATCAACACCGGCTCCTCCGAATCAACACCGGCTTCTCCGAATCATATCTCCGAATCAACACCGGCTCCTCCGAATCAACACCGGCTTCTCCGAATCATATCTCCGAATCAACACCGGCTCCTCCGAATCAACACCGGCTTCTCCGAATCATATCTCCGAATCAACACCGGCTCCTCCGAATCAACACCGGCTTCTCCGAATCATATCTCCGAATCAACACCGGCTCCTCCGAATCAACACCGGCTTCTCCGAATCATATCTCCGAATCAACACCGGCTCCTCCGAATCAACACCGGCTTCTCCGAATCATATCTCCGAATCAACACCGGCTCCTCCGAATCAACACCGGCTTCTCCGAATCATATCTCCGAATCAACACCGGCTCCTCCGAATCAACACCGGCTTCTCCGAATCATATCTCCGAATCAACACCGGCTCCTCCGAATCAACACCGGCTTCTCCGAATCATATCTCCGAATCAACACCGGCTCCTCCGAATCAACACCGGCTTCTCCGAATCATATCTCCGAATCAACACCGGCTCCTCCGAATCAACACCGGCTTCTCCGAATCATATCTCCGAATCAACACCGGCTCCTCCGAATCAACACCGGCTTCTCCGAATCATATCTCCGAATCAACACCGGCTCCTCCGAATCAACACCGGCTTCTCCGAATCATATCTCCGAATCAACACCGGCTCCTCCGAATCAACACCGGCTTCTCCGAATCATATCTCCGAATCAACACCGGCTCCTCCGAATCAACACCGGCTTCTCCGAATCATATCTCCGAATCAACACCGGCTCCTCCGAATCAACACCGGCTTCTCCGAATCATATCTCCGAATCAACACCGGCTCCTCCGAATCAACACCGGCTTCTCCGAATCATATCTCCGAATCAACACCGGCTCCTCCGAATCAACACCGGCTTCTCCGAATCATATCTCCGAATCAACACCGGCTCCTCCGAATCAACACCGGCTTCTCCGAATCATATCTCCGAATCAACACCGGCTCCTCCGAATCAACACCGGCTTCTCCGAATCATATCTCCGAATCAACACCGGCTCCTCCGAATCAACACCGGCTTCTCCGAATCATATCTCCGAATCAACACCGGCTCCTCCGAATCAACACCGGCTTCTCCGAATCATATCTCCGAATCAACACCGGCTCCTCCGAATCAACACCGGCTTCTCCGAATCATATCTCCGAATCAACACCGGCTCCTCCGAATCAACACCGGCTTCTCCGAATCATATCTCCGAATCAACACCGGCTCCTCCGAATCAACACCGGCTTCTCCGAATCATATCTCCGAATCAACATCGTCTTCTCCGAATCATATCTCCGAATCAACACCGGCTCCTCCGAATCAACACCGGCTTCTCCGAATCATATCTCCGAATCAAAGTCATGGAGGGATTTGAAAACCAGGATGGAAATTTTAAAGCTGAGCCACCACTGAGTGAGCACGACACAGAAGGAGGCTATTTGGACCCACTGTCCACTCCTTGCCCACTGCCTGACTGATTTTTACTTTCGAAGAGTGTGATGCTGGAAAAGCACTACAATTCAGGCAGCGTCCGAGGAGCAGGAGAATCGACGTTTCAGGAATAAGCCCTTTCAACGATCTATCCAATTCCCTTTTGTAAGTTACTGTTGAATCTGGTTCCATCTCTTTCACACCCCACAGACCAGATTACAACAACGTGCTCCGTGCAATTACATTTCCCCATTGCCCCCAGCACTGGCCACCTTGGGATGATCATAAAACAGTGCCCTTTGTTTTCATTCATTCATGGGATGAGGGTGTCACTGGCTGGGCAGCATTTATTGCCCATCCCTAATTGCCCTGAGGGCAGTTAAGAGACAACCACTTTGCTGTGGGTCTGGAGTCACATGTGGGCTATACCAGGTAAGGATGGCAGTTTCCTTTCCTAAAGAATGTTAGTGACCCAGATGGGTTTCTCGCCCCCCATCGGGAATGCATTACAGTCTTCATTAGATTCTTAATTCCAGATTTTCATTGAATTCAAATTCTACCATCTACCATGGTGGGTTTTGAATCCTCATCCACAGACCTTTACCTGGGTCTCTGGATTAACAGTCAAAAACTATGGCACTGGGAAAGCACAACAGGTCAGGCAGCATTCAAGGAACAGACTCCTGATGAAGGGCTTTTGCCCGAAATGTTGACTCTCCTGATCCTCGGATGCTGCCTGAACTGCTGTGCTTTTCCAGCATCACACTTTTTGACTCCAATCTCCGGCATCTGCAGTCCTCACTTTCTCTGGTTTAACTGTCTGGTGATCATACCAGTAGGCCATTGCCTCCCCCATCCCCATCGTCCGCTGGTTAATCATTCTCCTGCTGCTTGACATTGTTTGAATTTTGAGCAGTGTTAGACAGTAGACTGGTTGAAATGTGCCCCCAGTTGGGAACATACTGACTGACCTGCTGGCAGGCCCCAGCCTCTCCTTTTGTTTCACATTTCTGAACATCTGCTGCTTTTTACTCAAATAATACAGTGACTTCGCAATGATTAAAATATGAACTGACCCATGTGAAAAAATGCCCTTTGTTAATGCATATTTGGAAATTATGCAGATATTTATAAACTTGTAGCCAGTGTTTCAATATGAGACAGAGTTGATAATCTGATATATTTAATTTTGTAAAATTAATGATGTGCCGGAGTACATGATGATTAAATACACACACTATATGTCATCATCTCATTTCAGCATACAATGTTATAAAAGTGGAGACTGAGTCAGATAATTATTGTTCAAATCAAACCCAACCTCAGCCCGTCTGCTGCTGAAACACACATTCCTTCTCCCATCCAGACATGGTTCCCCTCCCATTTTCTATAAAGTACAGTTCTCTTTATCCAAACTTATCCCCAGGTCATTCACCCCTCCCTCTCTACTTACCGATCAACATTGAGTCTCATCCCAGGCTTTGCCGTATCCAGTATCTCCAAGCATTTTTTGGTATCACGCTGAGTGAATGGAATTGGCTATAGACTGGTATCTGTGATGCTGGGGACCACTGGAGGAGGCTGAGATCCATCATTCGATTGGCACTTCTGGGTGAGGATTGCTGCAACTGCTTCAGCCTTATCGTGGAGGGTCAGCGCTCAGGGAGTGCCGCACTGTCATTGTGTCAGTACTGAGTGACTGCCGCACAGTCAGAGGGTAGCGCTCAGGGAGTGCCGCACTGTCGGAGGGTCAGTGCTGAGGGAGTGTCACACTGTCGGAGGGTCAGTGCTGAGGGAGTGCCGCACTATCAGAAGGTCAGTGCTGAGGGAGCGCCACACTGTCGGAGGGTCAGTGCCGAGGGAATGCTGCACTGTTGGAGGGTCAGTGCTGAGGGAGTGCCGCACTGTCGGAGGGTCAGTGCTGAGTGAGTGCCGCACTGTCGGAGGGTCAGCACTTGTTTGTCATCGTTATAAATGACCTTGACAAGGGCATAGGAGGATGGCTTAGTAAATTTGCAGAGGACACTAAGGTCAGTAGAGTTGTGGATAGTGACAAAGGATGTTGTAGGTTACAGAGAGACATCGATCAGCTGCAGAGCTGGGCTGAGAGGTGGCAAATGGAGCTTAATGCAGAAAAGTGTGAGGTGATTCACTTTGGAAGGAGTAACAGGAATACAGAGTACTGGGCTAATGGTAAGATTCGTGGTAGTGTAGACGAGCAGAGGGATCTTGGTGTCCAGGTACATAGATCCTTGAAAGTTGCCACCCAGGTTGACAGAGTTGGGAAGAAGGCAGAGAGTGCGTTAACTTTTACTCATAGAGGGATTGACTTTCGGAACCGTGAGATCATGCTGCAGCTGTACAAAACTCTGGGGTGGCCACATTTGGCATATTGTATACAGTTCTGGTCACCACATTATAAGAAGGATGTGGAAGCTTTGGAAAGGGTGCAGAGGAGATTTACCAGAATGTTGCCTATAGGGAGGGAGGGTCTTACAAGGAAAGGCTGAGGGACTTGAGGCTGTTTTCATTAGAGAGAAGAAGGTTGAGAGCTGACTTGAGACATTTCAGATCATCAGAGGGTTCGATAGAGTAGACAGTGAGAGCCTTTTTCCTTGGGTGGTGATGGCTTGCATGAGGGGACATAGCTTTAAATTGAAGGGTGATAGATATAGGACAGATGTCAAAGGTAGTTACTTTACTCAGAGAGTAATAGGGTCATGGAACACACTGCCTGCAACAGTAGTAGACTCGCCAACTTTAAGGGCATTTAAATGGTTATTGGATAGGCATATGGGTGTAAATGGAATAGTGTAGGTTAGATGGGCTTCAGATTGGTTCCACAGGTAGGCACAGCACCAAGGACCGAAGGGCCTGTACTGCGCTGTAATGTTCTATGGGAGTTCTGACGACAAGGTAGAAAATTCAAGCCTTTCATTACATTGAGAGCAGTAATCACTCCAAGCACCATGGTGATATCTTGGACATTTCTGGAATTTCCATGTTAACGAAACATATAAATGTGAAAGCAAAGTACTGTGGATGCTGGAGACCGGAAATAAAAATATTTTGTAAATGTTGAAACTCCTGTTTTGATTACAATGAGAAGTAAGATTTGCCTTAATTAACATTCTGTTGAATCATGACTGAAATTCCAACAACTGAAACACTAATCAATATTTTATGTGATAATTTTAGCAGCTCTCAGGGTCACTTACCTGACAAAAAGAACAGGTCACATTCTTCTCAAATCAGTGCGCCTAGGTCAAGCTGAATGTTTTCATTGTTTGGAGTTATTATATTGGAAGTTTTACATGAAGAGTTGATTGTTTCTGTTTGTTTTCACCCTGCATGATCGATGGGATTGAGATCAATTTCCCGTTGCAATCCCATGTCCTCATTCTCTCTTTGTTTATACCTTTTGTCTGGAGATTACATTTTGTTACAATCCTGAGACAGATTGTCAAATTTCTGTTCTGATCTCGCCGGAGACCAGCAACTTTTCTTCTAATGTTGACAAAGCATGAGAGCTCAGGTACTTACTAAAAAGAGTGAAGCCACAAGATTGCAAGGTTTTGAACAAACAATAAACTTTATTATAAAAAGTTAGAACAATAATACAATCTACAATATGTTTACAATCTATTTCTAAGATCCGGAATTAGCTTGTGATTGAGCTGGGTAACAGATAAAACAGAACACTGCTCACAACACATCAAATTGTAAATGTGTTCAAGACAGATCTCATGGTGTCTCAGCAAACCCTAGGGTTGACACTTCGGGTCATTGAATCTGCTAATCTTTGCAACTTCCTCAAAATCTTTTCCATCATGGTCGGCTTCAATCCTGGCTCATGTTCTACTAGTACATTCTCCCAGGCAAGATAGTGCTAGCTTGTATTCTGAAAACTGTACTCCGACACCTGCTAGGCAAAAGTGAGGACTACAGATGCTGGAGATCAGAGTCAAGATCAGAGTGGTGCTGGAAAAGCACAGCAGGTCAGGCAGCATCCGAGGAGAAGGAAAATCAGTGTTTCAGGCAGGAGCCCTTCATTAGGAAAGGATAAGGGCTCCTGCCTGAAATGTCGATATTCCTGCTCCTCGGATGCCATCTGACCTGCTGTGCTTCTCCTACATCTGCTCACAAGCCCAATTTTAGCTTCAGCACAGACAGCTAGCTTCACCAAGCTGTAAGTGCCTATGTTTCTCTGAGCTCTATTCTGCTGTGGTCCATAAAACAATCACTGCTTATGGGCTTCCTTGACCCTCACTGTCAGCCTTTTATGCAGTTTCTTGCTGTTACATTGTCCTTTTTTTATATAAACACAATTTTTTGTGTCTGCTTTTAATTTTATGAGAACCTGTGTTAGCTTTTTAAACAAATAAGTTACAATGTAGATGTGAACTGTTAATTAGTAATCAATTGCAATATTATTAACTGTGCACATTTTCTCACTCAAGAACGCTTTCACAGCTGCTGTTATGTCTGAATGACTGTCATTCTTTCCTTTAGCCACATTTGGTAAGGTGAAATTATTTGCTCTTGAATTACCCTTGAATTACAAACCAGAATAATGAGGAATGTTGCCCATGAAATAGCCATCTATAGTGTGCTTCAGAAGGTGGAGTTTGATTGATTGATTGATGATGGGTGCGAAACACCATTAGAAGGATTTACAACCAGTCTTTAAATCTCCTGGTGCTTGTTAGAGGATTTTGATAAAGCCTGTTGATTGACAGACTCTTGTTTTGAGAAAGTTTGCATGAAGGACCTGGAAGGTTAGAATAAATCCAGAAACTGGTCTTATTGGGAGCACTGCATTCAGCACTGGGAACATTTTCTCCCCACCTTCTGTCCCAAACCCCTCATGATTTCAAAAATTTCAATTAATTATCCTCTTAGTTTCTTCCTTTCCAATCAATGCCAACTCTTTCACTCTATCTTCATAACTGAGACATTTCGGTCTTTGAATCACCGTCATAAATAAAAGCTGAATTCTATGCATGTTGGAAATTTAAAATACAAACAGAAAGTGCTGGAGAAACTCAACAAGTCTGGCAGTACCCATGTTGGGAAAAGCAATGTTAACATTTCAGGTAGAGAGAGATGGGCATTTCTCAGACTGGAGATGACATGAAAATGGTGTTCCTCAGGGATTGGGGCTGGGATCCTTTTTCTGATTTATATAAACCATTTGCAGACGTGTGTTGAGGACAAAATCTCTAAATTTGAAGATGATACTAAGCTAGGGAGAATACTGAATTGTGAGGGTGATGCTGGGCGACTTCAGGCGAACATTGACAAGTTGTCCAAATGGGCAGACATCTGGCAGATGGATTTCAAAGCAGAGAAATGTGAGGGACTATGTTCTAGTCTCAGAAACATGGAGGGACAATAGCGACAATTTTGAGGGGATCACAGGGACCGCAAGGTTCACTGCATGAGTCGCTGAAGGTAACCAGGTAAGTTGAAACAGTTGTTAAGAAGGCTTATACAATCATTGGGTTTATAAATAGAAGCATAGAGCATAAAAGCAAGGAAGTGGTGCTACACCTCTACAGATCATTGGTCAGACCACATTTGGAGTATTATGTTCAGTTATGGGCACCTTAATTAGGGAAGAATGTGAAAGTCCTGGAGAGAATTCAAAGGAGATTTACTAGAATGATGCCAGGAATGAGGGATTTTAGACACAAGGAAAGTTTAGAGAGATTGGGCTCATTCTTCTTGGAACAGAGAAGTTTAAGAGGTGACCTTACTGAGGTGTTCAAAATCATGAACTATTTCGACAAGGTAAAGAAGGATATTCTATTTCCACTAATTATTATGTCAGTAACTAGGGATCACACCTTCAAGACAGTCAGCAAGAGATCTAGGAGTGAGAAGAGAAGAAACACCTTTATTCAGAGAGTTGTTAGGATTTGGAATACTCTGCCTGGGAGAGTGGGGGAGGTGGATTGCTTACGAGGTTTCAAAAGAGAGCTGGGTATGTATTTGGAAGGGATGAAGTTAGAGGGCTACGGAGCTGGGGCTATAGAGTGGGACTAGCTGGGTAGCTCTTTCAGGAGCTAGAACAGACAGGATGGCCTCCTTCTGCACTGTAAACTTCTATGATTCTGTTACTGATCTTCAGAATGATTCTTGTAAATCTTTTCTGCACTTTGTGCCAAATGTGTGATGCCTGGAACTCGACACATTACACAAGGTTAGCTGAGGTTGAACTTGTACCTTGTACAGGCTCAACGGAGCCTCCCTTGTCCTCAATGCCACTATTATTAAGGTCTTGGATATATTTTGTCCATTTATTATCATATACATAAATATACAAAGTCTGAAGGCCATCCCTCTATATTTCTCTGTACTTTTGTTTGTGGACTGAAATTGGAAAAGGACTTTTCATTAGAAACCAGAGATTATTGAAGGATTACTGCGTGTTGTAAAAGAAGGTTATTGACACTCAGTGTAACTGCTGATGAGCTGGAGCTGAGGGTGTGTACAATGGGAGATCCAGATGGCAGCAGGTAGCTGATTGGTCTGTCGAGTGGTGACCTGTTGTCAATGACAAAGACCTTCTGCTTACAAAACAAGGTGATTGGGTTTCAGATTGCTGAGCAGTTTGGGCTGGGAATGATCCAGTCAGAAGCCTTTGGACTGCCACAAAGAGAGGTGGTGTCTGTCTTTCTGTAACAGATTCCTGAAGAAAGCCAGTTCATTTTCCCTTCAGTTGCAGTGAGCTGTCGCTTCTTACCAATAAATCAGAGGCTTTAGAATTTGTGAACAAAGAACAAAGAGAATTTACAGCCCAGGAACAGATCCTTCGGCCCTCCAAGCCTGAGCCGATCCAAATCCACTGTTTAAAACTGTTGCCCAATTCCTAAACATCCGTATCCCTCTGCTCCCCCCCTACACATGCATCTGTCCAGATGCATCTTAAATGAATCTACCATGCCTGTCTCTACTACCTCTGCTGGCAACGCGTTCAGACACCCACCACCCTCTGTGTGAAGTACTTGCCGCATGTATCCCCCTTAAACTTTTCACCTCTCACCTTGAAAGCATGACCTCTCATTATGGAATCCTTCACCCTGGGAAAAAGCTTGTCTCTATCCACCCTGTCTATACCCTACATGATTTTGTAAACCTCAATCAGGTCCCCCCTCAATCTCCTTTTTTCTAGTGAAAATAAACCTAACCTACTCAACCTCTCTTCATAGCTAGCACCTTCCATACCAGGTAAACCCTCTCTGCACCCTCTCCAAAGCGTCCACATCCTTTTGGTAATGTGGCGACCAGAACTGTACACAGTATTCTAAATGTGGCCGAAACAACATCCTGTACAATTTTAACGTGACTTGCCAGCTCTTATACTCAATATCCCATCTAATGAAGGCAAGCATACTGTATGCCTTCTTCACTACTCCATTCACCTGTGCAACAACCTTCAGGGTACAATGGACCTGCACTCCCAGATCTCTCTGTTCATTAACTTTTCCCAAAGCTCTTCCTTTCATTGTATAATTCGCTCTGGAATTAATCTTGCCGAAATGCATCACCTCACATTTTGTCTGGATTGAAATCCACCTGTCACTTTTCCACCCAACTCTCCAGTCGATCCAGTCTGTGAACCAGGCTGGATCCCTCTTGTGAGAAAGTGAAAGTAACTGGAGATGAGAAATGGAGGAGCAGTAAGTCCTGGTGATCCAAAATGATTATCTCAGACAAACCTATGGCCAGGGACCATGGGTCATAAGGTACAGGAGCAGAACCAAGCCATTCAGCCCATCGAGTGTGCTTCACCATTCAATCATGGCTGATGTGTTTCTCAACCCCATTCTCCCATCTTCTCCCTGTAAGCCTTGATCCTCTTACTAATCAAGAAACTATCTATCTCTGGCTTAAGTACACTCAATGACTTGGCCTCCATAGCCCTCTGTGGCAATGAGTCACACAGGTTCACCCCGCTCTGGCTGAAGAATTTCCTCCTCATCTCAGTTCTAAAGTGTTGTCCCTTCACTCTGTGGCTATGCCCTCAGGTCATAGTCTCTTCTACCAGTGGAAACATCTTCTCCATGTCTACTCTATCCAGGCCTCTCAGTATTCTAACTGTTTTATTCAGATCTGCCCTTATCCCGTTAAACTCCATTGATTAGAGATCCAGGAATCTCAACCACTTCTCATGTGACAAGCCATTCTCTCCCAGGATCATTTTTGTAAATCTCTTCTGAATCCCTCCAATGCCAGCACATCCTTCCTTAGATACAGGGCCTGAAACTGTTCACAATATTCCAAATGCAGTATGACCAGAGCCTTACACAGTCTCAGCAGTACGTCTCTGCTGCTCTATTCTAACATTCTTGAAAAGAATGCTAACATTGCATTTGCATTCCTAACTGCCAACCAAACCTACATGTTAACCTTAGGAGAATCTTGCACTAAGAATCCTAAGTGCTTCAGATTTTCAAAGTCTTTTCCCAGTTAGAAAATACTTTACACCTCCACTCTTCCTACCAAAGGCACAACCTCTCACATTCTTGAACTGTATTCCATCTGCAACTTCTCTGCCTACTCCCAACCTGTCCAAGTCCTTTTGCAGATTCCCCACTTCCTCAACACTATCTGCCCCTGCCCTTTATGTCACTTTCAAACTTGCAAACAATGCTGTCAGTTCCTTTGTCCAGATCATTAATGTATAACGTGAATATTTCTGATCCCAACACTGACCTCTGCAGAATCCACTGGTCACCGGCTGCCATTCTGAAAAAGATCCCTTTATTCCACTCTCTGCCTTCTACCAGTCAGCCCATCCTTTGTCCATGCCAGTACCTTCCCCCATAACATGGGCTCTTATCTTATTTAGCAGCCTCCTGAGTGACACCTTGTCAAAGGCCTTCTGGAAATCCAAACAGTTCACATTCACACGTTCTTCCTTGTCTAATTTACTCTTTACTTCCTCAAAACATCTAACAGATTTGTCAGTCATGACCTTCCCTTGATGAAGCCATGTTGACTCAGCCCTATTTTATCACATACTTCCAAGTACTTTGCAATCTCATCTTTATTAATAGACTGTAAAATCTTACCAAGGACTGAGGTCAGGCTAACTGGCCTAGTTTCCTGCTTTCCATGCTTCTTAAACAGGGGTGTTACATTAGCCATTTTCCAACCTCCAGGGTCCTCCCTGATTCCAGTGATTCCACCACAATCCCCTCAGCTATCTCCTGCAGAACTCTGGGGTATCTGATCTAGGCAATATATCCATCATCAGACCTTCCAGCTGTGCCTAAGTGATGGCCATTACACTCACCACTGCCCCTTGACTCTCTTGAAGTCATTTGAATGACTAGTCATGATTTGGAGGTGCCCGTCTTGGACTGGGGTGTACAAAGTTAAAAATCACACAACACCAGGTTATAAAGTCATAGAGATGTACAGCACGGAAACAGACCCTTTGGTCCAACCTGTCCATATCGATCAGATATCCCAACCCAATCTAGTCCCACCTGCCAGCACCCGGCCCATATCCCTCCAAACCCTTCCTATTCATATACCCATCTAAATGCCTTTTAAATGTTACAATTGTACCAGCCTCCACCACTTCCTCTGGCAGCTCATTCCATGCAGATACCACCCTCTGTGTGAAAAATTTGCAACTTGGATCTCTTTTATATCTTTCCCCTCTCACCCTAAACCTATGCCCCTCTAGTTCTGGACTCCCCCACCCCAGGGAAAAGACTTTGTCTATTTATCCTATCCATGCCCCTCATGATTTTATAAACCTCTATAAGGTCACCCCTCAGTCTCCGACGCTCCAGGGAAAACAGCCCTAGCCTATTCAAGCTCTCCCCATAGCTCATTTGCAACATTTAAAAGGCACTTGGAAGGATATATGAATAGGAAGGGTTTGGAGGGATATGGCCCGGATGCTGGCAGGTGGGACTAGATTGGGTTGGGATATCTGGTCGGCATGGACGGGTTGGACCTAAGGGTCTGTTTCCGTGCTGCCATGCTGTACATCTCTATGACTTTATGAGTGTATGGGTCTGTAGGAATGTGTGTGTGTGTGTGTGTGTGTGTGTCTGTATGTGTGTGTAGTGCAATGAGGTCACCTGTAGTGTGACATGAACCCAAGGCCCTGGTTGAGGCCATCCCCACGGACACCGAACTTGGCTATCAGCCTCTGCTCAGCCACTTTGCGTTGTTGCCTTTCCCGAAGTTTGCCTTGGAGGATGGTCACATGAAGGTCTGAGGCTGAATGTCCCTGACCGCTGAAGTGTTCCTCGACTGGGAAGGAACACTCCTGTCTGTTGACTGTTGTGCGGTGCCCATTCATCCAATGTGGTAGCCTCTGCTTGGTTTCACCAATGTATCATGCCTCTGGCATCCTTGCCTGTAGCGTATGAGATAGATAATGTTGGTAGACATATGAGTGTGTGACTTCCAAAGATACACAAAGCTAACACACCAGGACATCCCATTGTATCAAGCTATGGGACCCTGTGTGAGAACCTCTCTGGCTATGTTGAATGCGTCTTGAAACCCATTGTACAGGGGACCCCCAGCTTCTGTCATGACACTACACATTTCTTACAGAAACTCAGCACCCATGGACCTGTCGAACCAGGAACATTCCTCGTCACAATGGATGTTTCAGCACTCTACACCAGCATCCCCCACAATGTATTCTCAGTATTCAATACCAACAACTGCCAATCTCCGTGTACTGTCGTACAACTCATCTGTTTTATCCTCAACCACAACATTTACAACCAGTTCTTCAACAAGACACAAGGAACACACATGGGGACCAAATTTGCACCCAAATATGCTAACAGTTTCATGCACAAGTTCAAACAAGGCTTCTTCTCTTATAGGACCTCCAACCAACACTATACACTAGGTACATTGATGACATTTTCTTCCTCTGGACCCATGGCGACGAGTCACTGAAACAGCTACACAGTGATATCAATGTGTTTCACCCCACCATCAAACTCACCATGGACTACTCTTTAGTATCTGTCTAATTCTTGGACGTATACATCTCTAAAAAGGATGGGCACCTGAGCACCTCACTCTACCGCAAACCCATGGATAACCTCACAATGCTGCACTTCTCCAGCTTCCACCCGAAACATATTAAAACAGCCATCCCCTATGGACCAGAAGAAAGTGAGGACTGCAGATGCTGGAGATCAGAGCTGAAAAATGTGTTGCTGGAAAAGCGCAGCAGGTCAGGCAGCATCAAAGGAGCAGGAGAATCGACGTTTCGGGCATAAGCCCTATGGACCAGCCCTACACATATACAGGATCTGTTCGGATGAGGAGGAACATGACGGGCACTTTGAAGTACTCAAGGATACCCTCATAAGAACGGGGTACGATGCTCAACTTATCAACCGCCAGTTCCGACGTGTGACAGTAAGAAACCGTAATGACCTCCTCTGGAGACAGACATGAGCTGCAACCAACAGCGTACACTTTGTTGTCCAGCACCTCCCAGGAGATGAAAAACTACACCATGTTCTTCGCAGCCTGTAACACATTATCAATGCAGATGAGCCAAGACCTTCCCCACACCGCCACTTCTCACCTTTAAACCAAACATCAAACAGATCATTGTTTGCAGCAAACTGCCCAGCTTTCAGGACAACACCATACGTTCTTCTCACAGCAGATGCTGCAAGACGTGTCTAGGTGTTGACACTGATACCACCGTTATGTGTGGGGACACCTCCCACCATGTGCGCGGCAACTTGGCCAATGTTGTCTATCTCATATGCTGCAGGTATATTGGCGAGACTGAGCAGAGCCTACGGCAACGGATGAATGGGCACCGCACAACAATCAACAGACAGGAGTGTCCCCTCCCAGTCTGGGACATTCGACCTCGGACCTTCGGATGACCATCTTCCAAGGCAGACTTCAGGAGAGGCAACAATGCAAAGTGGCTGAGCAGAGGCTGATAGCCAATTTCAGCACCCATGGGGATGGTCTCAACCGGGACCTTGGGTTCATGTCACACTACAGGTGACCCCACTGCACTACACACACACACAGACACTCCTACAGACCCATACACTCACACAGACCCTCTCTCATACACAAGCTCTTTCTCATACACTCACACATGCACTCATTGCTCACACACATACCCTGTCACAGACCTTTACCCCTTTAAACTCACACACATGCATACTCTCTCATAGACACTCATAACCGCGCCCACGCACATACCCACATGCACACACATAAGTTTGTGGGGTGAATTTGTAGTTGCAGAGTTACATTTTATTTTCCTCAAAAACTGCATGAATCCATGCAAGATTCTGTAAATCCCTTTTTTAGATTAGAATCAGTCTGAACAGCCTCACACAAGGCACCTCACACCTTCAATGTATTATCTGGGCCGACATAGCACATATTGTTAAAGTTCATTTGATTATATAACATTTTTTAAAAGTTCTGGGATTTCTTATGAAAGAAATGCTCATTCTAAAAGGCTTAACAAACAATCCAGGTCTTTTTCAATACATAATTTCAGTGACATCACACTGTAAACTTTTGCTATAAATTCTGTGTCTTACAGTCTTATACTCCACTATCACCAGATGAAGGAGCAGCCCTCTGAAAGCTAGTGCTTCCTAATAAACCTGTTGGACTCTAACCTGGTGTTGTGTGAGTTTTAACTGTGTCCATCTAGGGGGCGTGACCAGCCGCGGGGCGGGGCGTATAGTACAAGGGGCGCGTCCGAGCAGGGGTGGGGCTTATCGTTGAGGGGGCGTGGTCAATGACATCACAAACCGGAGGGCAACACCGTGTCATTACCAATGGGCGGTGATGTTGCGTCACCATGACGTCAGGGGGCGTTGCGAGACATGCGTGTTGGGAGGGGTGGGCGGTTCTACACGGGGTCGCCAGGCCGGTGCGGGAGGGGCGGCCGGAGCTCAGTCGGAGACCGAGAGGGAGACGGCGAGATCGGCAATGGGAGCGGGCGGGACTGCCCTATCCCCGGGGCCCAGTGCGGCCACCGCCGTGTGAGGCGGCTGCCTCCCGCATCCTGAGGTAAGGCATCCTGAGGCCTGCAGCGCGGCCTAGCCGCCCCCTCCGAGCTTGCGTTCCCGGGGCCGGCTGTCAGTGCGGCCTAACTCCCTGGGCCTGTGCAGTGACGCCGGGCCTCGCGCTGGATCCCCCGGGCCTTGGCGCTCGGCTCCTGTCGGGTTGTGCCCTCCCTGTGCCGGATCCAGCCTGTCTCCCGGGGGCTGTCGGCTGAGTTGACCCAAATGTTTCACACCTCAGCCTGGAGCCCCGGCTCGAGAGTGACGCCGAAAGTAACCTTTACACAAGTTATTGTTTAAGGCTTTTTCCTGACCTAACGTGTGTGTGTGTGTGAATCAGGCTTTTGCAGGTTAATTATTGATTTTTGTTTAAACGAATTGCACATTTTGTGTTACATGATGTCTCCGATCAAATCCCTTCTTGCAAAAATGTTGCACTTCCCTGAAGCTGTTACTTATAAACTTTGTAAAGAGCCAAAATAACGAGCAGGACAAATACTTTTCGGTGCGTGCTGATCAGTGCACCTGAAATGCCTTTTTATAGTTTTGAAGTCGTCGTCTCTATACAAATGCGGAACGAAGAAGTTAAAACTAATTTAAAAACGTTTTCATTTCGTCAAACAGCCTCTTCGAGGGACGGTGGTATTTTTAATGTTCATTTTGTTTATATTGATCCCAACATTTCAAGTCGTTTAGAGAATGTTTATAAAATTTAAAAATGCCACCTTTTTGATGAATAGCAACATCTCTTTGCAAACAGCGTGTTAAAACATGAGTACTTTTATTTAGTTAATTTATTGTGAAACTGGCTGATGGTATGCAGGTAGGTAATTTTTGACAGTGATGTACAAGACCCAGTTTTTATAATAGACACGTTTTCAGTCTATATGAGGAACATACTAGATCAGAATAATCCATATTTTTATCTGTATAAACTTAATTAAAAGTAATTTGAAAGTGGGGAGACGTTAGCATAGTGGTAATGTCACTGGGCCATTTGAGAAGGAAGGTAAAAACAATGACTGCAGATGCTGGAAACCAGATTTTGGATTAGTGGTGCTGGAAGAGCACAGCAGTTCAGGCAGCATCAGAAGAGCAGCAGTCTGCCATCCTTCTCTGATCTGGCCTCTATGTGCCTTGAGCTACAGCAATGGGATTGACTCTTTTCTGCCCTGAGAAATGGCCCAGTTAGCCACTCAGGTCAAGGGAATTCGGAATGGGTAACAAATGTTGGCCTTGCCAATGGTTCCCAAATCCCATTATACAATTTTTAGAAAAACATTTCTATGGGTGTACCTCCCCTGTCAAAATGTAAGTTCTAGGTCCAAATAGCATAGTTTAGTGCAAATTAAATACTGTGTGGATTTGTCAACCAGCACAGTGCTTGGGGCTGTAGAGGATAGCGTTACTCTTTGTTAACCTCCCATCCTGCAGCAACTTGATATTTGAATAAAGGCTGTGTGGTGATCAGTGGGAGAATTCCAACCATTTATGAGCTTTTGTGGAGATGTAGAGGATAAAATGTAGCAGTGTCGCTGGTAATTCTTTGGAAGATCTTTTGTCCTTGAAAAGCACAACTGAAATGTTTGTAAGCAGGTCCTTGCAGTTGATTAAGAACAACAAGTGTCAAAATTCTCAAAATTAGTGAGCATTGCACTGAAACTTCAATTTTCTGAGTGACACATTTGTCAATAGGACAAGTGATTGACATTTTACAGCATACGGACCTGATGGCAGTAAAAAGAATGTTGCTGAATGCATCACTTGGCCTTATGCAGAACACAGTATTGCAGTTGTAAAAGATTCCTTTTCCAGTTGAAGGAGCAGTGTGTATATTTACACATGCTGAAATTTTCAGTAACTTGATAACTAGTTGAATCAATTGAAAAATAATAATTGTCTGACAGAGGAGTTTAATACAGTTTTTTTTTGTTATGGCTGTTTGATTTCTGTTTTGGAAATTGATTTAAAATAAATGTTTTGTATTGCATGTAGGATTATTAAAACTTGTGTGTGTGAACTAAAGCGTATACCTTTAATATGATTGAGTTGTATTTTGAGATGCTCTCTCCACGATTGTTTTGAGTATGTTGATCCATGTTTCATCCGTGCTATTGGGGCCAATTTATTAGATATATTCAAAAGGGAGCTGGATGTGGTCCTTGCGGCTAAAGGGATCAAAGGGTATGGAGAGAAAGTAGGAATGGGATACTGAAATTGCGTGATCAGCCATGATTATAATTTAATAGTGGTGGAAGCTCAAAAGGCAAATGGCCTACTCCACCTATTTTCTATGTTTTAATGTTTCTATGCTCAATATTCTGAATCAACTAGATAGCCCAGTCACTCTAAGCATGAGCAAAATATTATATATAAAGCAACTGAGCAGAATGTCTTTTCAGTTGAGTCACTTTGTGACATATCTAACCATAGCTGAGAAGCAAATATTGTTGGTTGATCCCCAATATTTACAAACAAGAAAAAGTAGTGGGGAGATCAAATTAAGGAGAGCCATTTTTTAAAAATTGGGAATACAGGAAAAAGGGCTCAGAAGGAGGCTACAGTTTAAAAAAAAATAACCTGCAGAAGTTTCAGCAAAAGGTGAAAAATAGGAACAAGAAAAATGTAGATGATCATATGTGGTAAGGTTTCTCAGCTGACCCATTTCTTGTTTGGGCCACAGTTTAATAATCATGAAAATTGATTGTACAGTTTGGTTGTTAGCCGCAAAGTGCTGAGTGTATTCTTTGCTGTGCATCATTAAAATAATTAGCATAATATTTTCAGACATTGGAAATGCTATCTTTGGAATTTTGAATACAATTAATTTCTATTGAAAGTTTCTTGTTTATTGCTCCTTAGATTTGAGTATTTCTGTCAGTCATAAAGTACATTGTCTTATGGGACCAGAATCTAAACAATATGCTGCACCAGCAATGGTTGTCATCTCAGTAAGTCAGGGGAAGTGATGGTGTGGTGATGTTGCTGGCCTAGCAATCCTCAAGTGTAGGATAATACTTTATGGGCATGGGTTTGAATCCTACCCAGAGTAGCTGTTGGAATTCAAAGTTGATTTGGAATTGAAAACTGTTCTCTGTTATGGTGACCTTGGAACTGTTGTTGATTGCCATAAGAATACATCTATTTCTCTAATGTCCTTTAGGGAAGGAAATCGAGTGTCTTTATATGCTCAGGCATGCATGTGAGTCCTGACCTTCAGGAATATAATTGCCCATTGAAATGATCCAGCAAGCTACTCGCTTCTAGGACAGTTAGGGCAGCTAACAAGTGTTGGGCTTGCAAGCGATGCTCTCATTCCATGAGAGAATAAGTTGATACATCATGTGTTTGTTGAGTAGCACCCTTCCTCTATAGTGTCAGTCATATCAATTCCTTACAAAAATGAATTGAGAAACAATCAAACTGCCAGTATATGGTTTGCCTTCCTTGGTGTTGCAAGTGGCGCAAAAAGTCATTGGTATTCTTGTCAAAGTTTCTAAGTTTGATATTATTGGTCATGCGACATACAATTGTCTCCCAGTTTCCACAACTGGAAATTCAGTAGCCTGTCTCCTGTACTACATCTAATGGTAAACCATTTTTATTGGTACAACTGCTCTTAACTCGCTATAGAAATTTAATTTGGCCAATATGTTTTAGGGCAGAGCACTTGCCAGATTTTAAGCCCAGATAATAACACTGATACTTGCAACTTTATGACATAGTTTACCAATTAAATATGTCACACATAACTGCAATCTTCAGCGTTAAATGCCTGTAAGTTTTCATGTGATATATGCTGGGTTTGAAAGAAGAATGAGGCTAAGAGGTGAAATGGGTGCTAGATTGTTTGTTGGAATGTGCTTGAGTTGGAGACTGTCTTAACTGAAATTTAGAAATTAAAAAGTATTTGCTGTCTCGGGCTTAAAAGAGGAGAAAAACAATCAATATAAATTCAATTCCCCCTTGATCAGTGACAAATACACAAAGATTAAAAACATTTCTACTGTGTCTGCAATGGAAAATAAGTTTTACACATTTGAATTAGATACAAACTAAAAAGTACTTGGATGAATAGCAGGTAACATGTCATGCTTGGATTACAGAAAATATAGAATGAATTTTAGAATAAGTTAACAAAGTTTACAAGAAATAGAAATATTCATACAACTGTTTTTCCCCCCCCACTACTTCCTTTTAGTTCATGCTGCAGTAATTATGTACACTGATCGATTTGAGTACAATTGGGCCTTTTCCACCTTGCCCTTTGTCAGATCTAACAGGTTGAAATTATTTCTTAAGCGAAATCTTATCTTTTATAATGTCTGTGTAAAGTCTGCATAATTTTTAAGCAAGTGTTTTCCTCTGTTTGTAGCCCTCCATTCTCGCTGTGACAGGTTGCACACCATTCTGTTCAGTTGAAATACCTATTTGAGTCTACATATATATATATACTAATGGTCGCTATTTTGTAAAACTGCAACGACTGCATTGTTTATACAATGGCACATTGGTTTGTACTCATCATCTCTGCTGTTGGTGGAAAGAAACAATACCAACAAACATCAATCAAAACATAGATGTTTGGCAATGACCATGCCCTCATTTTATTTTGGGGGTTCAGAAGGATGGTGGTTTTATTGTGGTCATATGTAATCTCTGTCACCATTGCAAAGCACTCATCATTGTCTGCTATCTGAAGCTATACTATACTTTGAAAGCATTAAAAGTACCTGCAAACTACTTGGTGTTGTGGGTTGAATTCAGCTGTATGAATATTTGTTTCTTGTAAGCTTTGTTACCTTGTTCTAAAATTCATTCTATATTTTCTGTAATCCAAGCATGACATGTTATTCGCTATTCATCCAAGTGCTTTTTAGTTTGTATCTAATTCAAATTAGAATTTTTTGTTGTAGACAGGTAAAAAGTGTAGAACTTATTTTCCATTGCAGACACAGTAGAAATGTTTTTAATCTTTGATAATTTGTCACTAATAAAGGGGGACTGAATTTATATTGATTGCTTTTCTCCTCTTTTAAGCCCGAGACAACAAATATGTTTTAACGTAATTAGGAAACAAACATGTTAGGATGTCTGTTTTTTTTTCTTACCCCACACTACCACCTAACTGGGGTAATGCTTATTTTTCACCAGCACCCTTGTAGTGTATGTGCAGGGTGTAGGACACAGTGGAGAACAAGAAGTGTGTAAATCTTTATTAATATTCCACCATCAGGAAGAAAGGAAACACCCGAGTGGCCAGGGCAGTGCTGCATGATCAAACAGTGAAGGAGAGGGCAGGGCCTGGACCTGTTTATGGCTAGTTTGGCCAGGTGCAGGAGGAGACCCACGAGGAGGTCCTCAAACCTGCCATTCGCCCCCGCCGCCCCGCCCCGCCCCGCCCCGCCTGTACCGGGTGCCCAAAGATCAGGAGCGGGGGACTGAAGTGCAACCAAAAGCAGAGGAGAAGATTTTTAAGTCAAAAAGGGGGTGCAAATGCTCAGACCCATTATATACATGGTCCACAGAACAAGCAGTTGGGCTGGGAGTCCATGAACCATAGCACTCTGTGGTTGCAGGGGATCGCTGCGTGCAGCACCCTCCACCCCAGATCCCCAAGAGAAAGGGAGAGGACCACTGCATAGAGAGCCCTCCACTGGGGGTCTCCACCACCCGGTGGCAAATGGGCACGCCAAGGCATGTCCGGGCTGTAGCTGAGGGAAAAGAGATGGACAGTGTGCAGCAGCAGTTTATACAGGGCCCGTCGTTTTATGTCCCTTAAAGGGGCAAAACTAAAACTCCGGCAGCTGAGGTTGTGGAGCACAGGCTCCTGCAGGAAGTACGGGACCTTTGGGCCAATGTGAAATTCCATCCGGGCACAGCTAGTTATTGTTTGATTTATTTCTTCCTTTATTTTTTCTAACTCCATCCCTTCCTAAGGTAGGTTCCCCACAAACACTGGCTTTTGGACTCCCACTTTTGAAATAAATGCACAACAAAATCTTTTAAGATTAAATCAAAGATGGAATTTATTAACAAGGCATTCAGCACTCAAGGAAACTGCTTTGTTGTTCCATTCGCGTACAAGCACTCAAGAAACTAAGGAAGATGGGACAGAAGAGGGGAGATAAGTTATAAAATTACAAACTTTGTTAAATGCAGAGGTGTGTTTAAAAAAAATCAGTTTGTGTGAACTACAACGTCCTGAGTTCAGTGTCCATTAACAATTTTCTCAGTGAACTGGATCTAGTAGTTTCCTTTCTGGCAAGCCAACTGTAGGTTTCTTTCAGATAACAGCTTGAAAACAATGATGGAGGTCTGAGGCAGGCTGCACATGCAGCTTGGAATCCTCATTTCCCAATAAGTGACAAAAATCCCAAAATTATGTGATCAAGCATTACAACATGAAGTTTGTCATGTGTTGAAGACTGGTATTTCATGTGCTGAGAGTCCATCTTGTTGGGCTGATTTGGAAGTTGCGAAATTAACAGTGTAGCTTTACCTCCTCCATCAGAGAATCCATTGCGATGTGATGGTACAGCCTTGACCCCTATTTTAGCCAATGTGTCTTGCTGTTTTTCTTTTATCCAGAGCTGGCTAAAGACAAATTTCTCATCTCCAGTCCCTTTGTCAGCTTTAGTTGGAAAGTCCATGCAATGCAGGAGGTTCAGAAGTTTCTGGAAATAATCATGTAATCAGTAATACTCATCTGATCAGGCTCAGCCATTTGAGTCTAGTAAGGTGGTTCACTTGTAAACGCAGTTGAATGTAAACAGGGAAATGAGAAAAATATAGTATTCTTTTGAGATTTCTTTTCACCCCTTTTGACTATGACACATTTTTCATGGGAATCTGTTAATAATTCCCCGATGCATTTGAGGAAGAAAAAGTAACTTTTTTTTAAAACATACTTTGTTTGTCTTTTGAAGTCTTTGAACAGGGAGGAAAGAGGATTGGATAGATATATTGAAATGTACATTAGTATTTTCTTGTTGGGGTTTGAGTAACATTAGCTGAAGCCTACATCATCAACTACTTTCAATGTAAGAACTTGGAAGAAATAATAAGATCTGAAGTATTTCCCTGAGTTAAAAGTGACTGCTTGGCATGGACACATTGAATTCCAGATTTAATGCATAAGGAAGCAAGATTACAGTGCAAAGTGAATTTGTAGTTTTTCTGTTGAGGTATTATCGGGTAAATGCTGTGATTCTTATAGATTTTACCATGCTGCACTTTCTGTCAAGTCTTTTGCTGATAGTTTATATGGAGTCCTGCACATGGTCCTTCTGTGTCTGTTCATTGCATCATTCATCCTTTAGTGCAATGTAGTACCTTTAAATATTTTTGTAAGACTTTTAAGTCAGATTTTCATGATGTAAATGCAGATTTTTGGACAACACAACATGGTTCTATTCATTTATTTGTAAACTTTGCAGAATTACCTGAGTGTGGGGATTATGCTTCTATATATCTATAGAATTATTCTAGTGTGATATAAAAGAACATATATTGTGTGTGCAAGTACAAATGTGTGATCCAGCATTTTCTATTGGTAAAATGAAATCATGGTTTGCATGAAAACTTGCACCTCCCTCTGCGTCTTTGTCATGATTTGGAGATGCTGGTGTTGGACTGGGGTGTACAAAGTTAAAAATCTCACAACACCAGATTATAGTCCAACAGGTTTAATTGGAAGCACTAGCTTTGGAGCGCCGCTCCTTCATCAGGTCGTTGTGGAAGACACAATTGTAAGGCATGTACACAGACCCACATGCACACACACACATATACGTTTGTGGGGTAAATTTGTACTTGCAGTGTTACATTGTACTTTGCTGAAAAAC
The DNA here is from genome assembly GCF_004010195.1 of Chiloscyllium plagiosum. NCBI lineage: Eukaryota > Metazoa > Chordata > Chondrichthyes > Orectolobiformes > Hemiscylliidae > Chiloscyllium > Chiloscyllium plagiosum. The sequence continues at coordinate 104,917,076 of NC_057718.1, read as the reverse complement.
TGCATGAATTCATGTAAAACTCTGTTATCTCACTTTTTAGGTTAGAAATAACAATGCATATGTACATGTGTGCATGTGGGTCTTTGTGTCCAGGGCATTCGACCTCGGACCTTAGGGTGACCATCCTCCAAGGTGGACTTCAGGACAGGCAGCAACAAAAAGAGGCTGGGCAGAGGCTGATTGCTAAGGTCGGTACCCATAGGGAGGGCCTCAACCGGGACCTTGGGTTCATGTCACATTACAGGTGACCACCATTGCACTATACTCACATACACACAGGCACTCCTATACACACTGACATGCACACAGACACACACACACTTCCACACTCACTCATGCACCCCCTCACAGACCTAAGACACTCTACACTCGCACTCTCTCTTACACTCTCAAGCCCCCCAGCCCAGGCAGACAGACACATACATACATGCATACATACACATATACACACACACACACACACACACACACACACACACACACATATTGTGGGGTAAATTTGTACTTGCAGAGTTACATTTACTTTGCTCAAAAACTGCATGAATTCATGTAAAACTCTGTTATCTCACTTTTTAGATTAGAATCAATGTAAACATCATGGCAAAGACAGAGAACACGGGGGCCAACACCTTCAACATATTGTCTAGCTATCACCCATTGTTACAGTTAACCTGAGAATGCAACTTTTTAAAAACAGTTTTGTGATTTACACATGAAATAAGTGAAACTATCATGGTATTCGAACAGATGAAAGACTCAACAGACAATCAAAAGTATTTTTCAATGTACAATTTCAGTTACTTCACACTGTAGATCTTTGCTATAAATTCTGTGCCTTACAATTGTGTCTTTCACAACCACCTGATGAAGGAGCAGCGCTCTGAAAGCTAGTGCTTCCAATTAAACCTGTTGGACTATAACCTGGTGTTGTGATCTTTAACTGTGTCTTTGTGTAAGAGTCCTGAACATTCTGCTTCATTAACATTTGTGGAATCCTGATCCCTGGTCTTCTGACTTTTGCTCCACTGTTAGCTGCCATGCCTTCAGTCATCTGGTTAATGTAGTCAAGAAATCTCTCCTTGACCGTTGTCTTCACCTCCATTGAATCCTTCCTTGAAACCCAGTTCCTACCCCAATCCTTTCGCTCATGGCTATCTCCATTGGCTCAGATTTAATTTAGCTTATGCTTAATTTACTCAGGCATCTTTTGTGTGTTTGAAATGCTGTCAGCTTTGTTAGTCTTGGCTCAAGGTTGTGCTCTCTTCAGGGTCAGAAGTTGGGGATTTGAGCCCATGCACAAGGTTTGAGCGTACAGTCTGAACAGTTCTGAGAAAGCACCAACTGGTGGTGGTGGTGGTTGACTTTTAGATTGAGATATTAAATTGATGCCCCTTCTGCCTCTGAGTCATAGAGTCGCAGAGATGTACAGCAAGGAGACAGACCCTTCGGTCCAACCTGTCCATGCCGACCAGATATCCAAATCTAATTTAGTTCCACTTGCCAGCACCTGGACCATATTCCTCCAAACCCTTCCTATTCATATACGTATCCAGATGTCTTTTAAATGTTGCAATTGCACCAGCCTCCACCAATTTCTCTGGCAGCTCATTCCATACACGCACCACCCTCTGCGTGAAAACTTTGCCCCTTAGGTTTCTTTTATATCTTTTCCTCCCTCACCCTAAACCTATGCCCTCTTGTTCTGGACTCCAACAACTTTGTCTGTTTATCCTATTCATGCCCCTCCTGATTTTATAAACCTCTATAAGGTCACCCTTCAGCCTCCACTCCAGGGAAAATATCCCCAGCCTGTTCAGCCTCTCCCTATAACTCAAATCTGCCAACCCTGGCAACATCCTTGTAAATCTTTTTTGAACCCTTTCAAGTTTCACAACATCTTTCCAATAGGAAGGAGACCAGAATTGCATGCAACATTCCAAAAGTGGCCTGACCATCATTCTATACGGCTGCAACATGACCTCCCAACTCCTGTACTCAATGCTCTAATCTAGACTCTGATTTCCAAGCCTCTCCCTATAACTCAAATCTGCCAACCCTGGCAACATCTTTGTAAATCTTTTTTGAACCCTTTCAAGTTTCACAACATCTTTCCAATAGGAAGGAGACCAGAATTGGCCAAAAGTGGCCTGACCATCATTCTATACGGCTGCAACATGACCTCCCAACTCCTGTACTCAATGCTCTAATCTAGACTCTGATTTCCAGCATCTACAGTCCTCATTTTTTTGCCTAGTTGATTTTAACCTTACTGCGAATCCTCTTGCAAGGATGCCTACCTTGAAGAAGTTCTCTTCCTCTCCTGATGAAGAGCTTTTGCCCGAAAAGTCGATTTTCCTACTCAATGCTCTGACCAATAAAGGTAAGCATACCCAATGCCACCTTCACTATGCTATCTACCTGCAGCTCTACTTTCAAGGAGCTATGAACATGCCTCTAAGGTATCTTTGTTCAGCAACACTCCCTAGGATCTTACCATAAAGTATCTCGGTCCTGCGACAATTTGTGTTCCCAAATGCAACATTTCACATTTTTTCTGCATTAAAATCCATCTGCCATTCCTCTGTCCATTGGCCCCTTTGATAAAGATCCGGTTGTAATCTGAGGTAATCATCTTCACTGTCTACTACACCTCCAATTCTGGTGTCATCTGCTATCGTCACATCCATTTATATAAATGACAAAAAGTAGTAGGTCCAGCACCGATCCTTGTGGCGCTCCACTGGTCACAGGCCTCCAAACTGAAAAATAACCTTCCACCACCCTCTGTCTTCTATCTTCGAGCCAGTTCTGTATCCAAATGGCCAGTTCTCCCTGTAATCCGTGAGATCTAACCTTGCTCACCAGTCTCACATGGTGTGGTGAAAGGGTTAAAATTATGTCCCAATACATGTGTGAATCATAATGTAACACATGTATTGGGCCAAGCAATGGAATGTGGTGAAAACCTTGAGAATTTTTTAAAACACATGGGGAACCTTGTCGAACGCCTTACTGAAGTCCATCTAGATCACATCTAATGCTCTACCCTCATTAATCCTCTGTTACTTCAAAAAATTCAATCAAGAATGTGAGACATGACTTCCCATGCAGTCATGTTGACTATCCCTAATCCTTGTCTTTCCAAATACATGTACATCGTATCCCTCAGCATTCCCTGCAACAACTTGCCCACCATCGACGTCAGGCTCACTTGTGCACTCAATTGATTCTGGCCTCTTGTGCCAAAGTTGAAGGCAACACGTATACGAAGCTGCCATGTAAATTTGTAGAAAAATTTCCTGCTCTTCTTCAAACACGGTCCAAAACCTTTTGTGTCTGTGAAGGCACAGAAATGTTTGGTACCTCCAACAATACCACACTCCCTTACCACTGCTGGATTGTTAGGTTGGTATATGGACTGAGTTCTGTCATGAGGCATGAACACACAACCTTCTCAGTCACAATAAAGCCAAACTTGAACCTGTAACCAGGACTCAAAAATCAGCATAAAGCTGTCGACAAGAAACTTGATGCCCAGAGTTGATGTAAGGAAGCTAACAGTTTGAAAACACAATATCACATGACTCTTCAAAGAAGAGATAGGGAGTATTCCTGTTATTTGGCCAGTGTTTATTCTTTACCAATACCATGAGAAACAGTAAGTGATCTGGTTGTTTATCTTTATATTGTTGGGAGGATCTTGCATTTATGTTGGCTGCTGTTTTTCTTTGGATTACATTGTTGACTACAGTTCAGAACTGAGTATGGGCCATGAAGCACTTCAGAGGATCCTACAAATGTGGACCAAACTATAGAAAGCCAAGTTTGTTCTTTCACTTTAATATAAATGCAATTGTCTCTTACTCTTTGAATATATAAGGGTGAAGTTATGTGTCATCTAATTTTCTTCTGAAAGAAAGAGTGCATTTGTCTGCATTGACTTTCATCAGGATTAATATGTAATTTACATTTTATGTATTATAAAGTTCACTGTGTAAATTCGAATCTGTTTTTTTCAGGTTCTACTGCATAACAATGTAAAACATACAAGCAAGTGTATAAATAATTGATTTTATAGGAGGAACTTAGGAAACAAGAGCAAAGCAACCCCTTGAGCCTATTCTACCATTCAGATAGATCTTGGCTGATCAACCTGAATACCATTTCCCTACTGCATCTCCATATACCTTGATATCTTTAATATTTAGAAATTTAACAGCCTGTTGGTATCCTGGTTTTATTGTTTTACTTCAAATGCATCTACATGTGCTTTCCTAAGGAATGGGCTATTACAGCCAGGCTGATCTTGTTCTCAATGCTGTGCATATGCCCAATGGATTGTTGAGTAGCAATCAGAATGGCCATTTTGGTAAACATTAACCCCTCCCTTAACCTGCTGCAGGGGCATTGAGGCAAGTTGCACCACTTCTGCAGTCATCCAGATTGTGTACAGGCATAACGCTGAATTAGAGATTTTTCTTGTTTGAGTGACTCAGTTACTCAGCCTCTGAGCCATCTGGGTTAACGGAGCAATCCAAATCTGTGTATGTTAAATCAGACTCTAATAAACTAGAGGATTCTGGGTAATCCAATATGGAGGACAAGAAAAATTTCTGGCTTTAAGAGCAGCTTTTTTCAAAGATATTTTAGGTGTTGGAGGTGATTTCCTTGAATTCCAGGAGCATTGCACTGTTTTGGAACTTTGGAGACAAAAAAAATCAAAACAGCATGTTTAAAAGGAAGAGGAACAGACAAAGGAAGCATTTGATGAGATCAGTGCAGGTGAGAGAGAGAGGGAGAGAACTCGCATTGCTAAATGACACAGCAGTGAACCATGTGCATTCATTGCCTTTGCTATCTGAATTCATGTATTGTTGGACATCTAAGTCTGTCTGGGAAAATTAATAAACAGTGAAATTCGCAACTAATCTTGGAGGAACGTGTTTGGGAGAGGTCACAGCAGAGAAACAGAAGTGGATATTTTAAGTATGGCTTTACAGTATGTCTGCAGTAGTGAGTAGAGTGGGTTCTTGATTCAATGTTATAATGAGATGTCTCTTGATTAAACTTAAATTGATATTTATGTCTTATATTTTTAACATGGAGTAGTGTTTTGTAGAGGAATAAGACACTGCTATTTTCTGGGTCTGTAGATCGAAAGAAGCAAAAATAGCCTTTAGTAGAGTGATATGCTCTTCGGAGTTTAGGAGAGTTTACGGGTTACTGAGGATTATATTTGCAATTAATGCCGTTGGTTGCGAAGCTTATAAGAGAGGATGGATCGGTTGGAGAGACAGTTAGAGACAATGAGGAATTTACAAGAGGATGTGATGGATGGCAGTTATAGGAAGGGGAAAAAGTCTCAGACACAGTCACATAGATGGATTAGCTCTAGGAAAGGTAAGAGAGGTAAGCAGTTAGTACAGGGGTCTTCTGTGGCTATCCCCGTTTCAAGCAAGAATGCTGTTTTGGAAAATGAAGAGGGTGATGGATTCTCAGGGGAACAGCCAAGTTTCTGGTGTTGAGACTGGCTGTAATGTAATGAGGGATGCGTTTGGTTCCTAGGAGTTGGGAGGTCATGTTGTGGCTGTACAGGACATTGGTTAGGCCACTGTTGGAATATTGCGTGCAATTCTGGTCTCCTTCCTATCGGAAAGATGTGAAACTTGAAAGGGTTCAGAAAAGATTTACAAGGATGTTGCCAGGGTTGGAGGATTTGAGATATAGGGAGAGGCTGAACAGGCTGGGGCTGTTTTCCCTCGAGCGTTGGAGGCTGAGAGGTGACCTTATAGAGGTTTACAAAATTGAGGGGCACGGATAGGGTAAATAGGCAAATCCTTTTCCCTGGGGTCAGGGAGTCCAGAACTAGAGGGCATAGATTTAGGGTGAGAGGGGAAAGTTATAAAAGAGACCTAAGGAGCAACTTTTTCACACAGTGGGTTGTATGTTTTCATGCTGTACATCTATGACTCTGACTCTAATTGCAGAAAAGACATAGAAAATGTAGGAATATGTAGTTTAGCATTGCTAAACTGATGAAATCACATCAATAAAGTGCATTGTAAAATTTCAGGATATTCAATTAAAAAGGGGTATGCCTTCATTGAATCTGTGTACTTTGTTTATGCATTTCTTTCTAACATTGTTGCTGAAATAACCATACTGAATAAGCTGAAATGCTGTTTTTGCCACAGGAAGTGTTTGAGCTGTTTTGATTGGATTTTTTTTTACTGATTTGCAGAGTAGTTTGCACTTCTGGCACATTTTTGTAAAATTGTCTCCCACTTGCATTGCAGCACAGCAGAAACACACAAATTTCATATAAAAGTGTAGGCGGAGCAACTAAGATATTCAGCATTTTATATGAATTGAGCAATTAACCATTACACTAACTAGTTGTATTTTAATAGCTCCTTGTAAACTAAAATTAGACAATTTTCTTGTTCAATTTAAAATCTTTTGCTCATCCTAATTTGCTTTTCTTTGATTAGTTAGGCTCTAAATGCTTCAAATCACTTTGAATTAATTTGCAAGCGTTATCATCTCATTTACCTTCTAACAGTATCTTCTTGCAACTAAGAGTCCAGTCCAACCTTACTGCTTTTCTAAATGATTCGGAGATGCCGGTGTACAAAGTTTAAAAATCACACAACACCAGGTTATAGTCCAACAGGTTTAATTGGAAGCACACTAGCTTTCGGAGCGACGCTCCTTACAATCACCTGATGAAGGAGCATCGCTCCGAAAGCTAGTGTGCTTCCAATTAAACCTGTTGGACTATAACCTGGTGTTGTGTGATTTTTAACTTTGCTTTTATCAAGTGTAATTACTTCAGACTGTTTATACATTATTTATTATCACTTCAGCATTGTCAAGTTTTCTTGATTGTAATGTTTATAATTGGTTAGTCTCCTATCAAATGAGTGACTGTATTTCTGAGTTTTGAGCTTTGTCACCACTGTTGCTCTGCGTTTTGCAGTTTGGACATGTTTGTGCAGGCAAGATGCACCTTTCCAGGGCTTTTCACTTTGACTCTTAGAATGGGAATTGGCAAACTAACTGTGCAGGTAGCTCTGGAACAGAAATGCAGGGTTATAACAAGTTCTGTCAGAACATCCTTTATATTTCATTTTCTTGTGATTTCTCTGAAGATTTTCTTTAATTCCAAGTGCTGTTTTGAATATGTTAAAACAGAATTAGTCTGTTTTCTGTTAATCTGTTTTATTTATAAAGAATAAACTAACATTGCTTTTTTATCAGTGTTATGTTTGTAGCTAAATGATGAATATTAATAGTGAATATCTTAGACAAAATTGTTTTGTTCTTGTCCAGTTATATCCATCCTTTAACTCTACTTCACCTGAAAACTAGTATTAGTCTTGATTTTTGTGTATAATTCTGCAGAAGATCAGTATTTATCTGGAAAGATTTACTTGTAGAATTCATAGTTATTTCTTTCAAACAGAGTTGTGCATTTGCTTATTTAAATGGAAAATTAAGTGTTTTTAGTTGTCGTATTTGTCCCTAGTTTCACATGGAAAGTGTATTGTGGGATATCAATATTGTGTACTGTCAACTTCCAGCATGCTTATGTTTTATACTCATCTGATTAGCAATGAATATAGAAGGGAAAAGTACTCTAGATGCTGGAATCTGTACTAAAAGCAAAGAATGCTGGAGATCATGGCGGGTCAGGCAGTATCCATAGAGAGAGAGTGCAAGCTAACGTTTTAAGTCTAGATAACTCTTCATCAGAGCTCTGATCTTGGCTGGAAATGTTAGCTTGCTGTCTCTTCCCATGCATGTACTGTCTAACCCAATGTGATCTCCAGCAATTTTTGTTTTTGGTAACAGTGGTTATGTAATATTTTTATCCCAGATATGAAGTTTTAGGTTTCTAATATTCTTAACTTCTCTCCTTCTCTTTAGGTCTTACAAACTGAGGGGAAACATCATGGAGCCAGATGTGATTAGGATGTATTCTTCTTCACCTCCGCCACTAGACGATGGAACTGAAATTGATGATGAGTTTGGTGAATTTGGTGGTTTTTCAGGAGTTGGTAGTTCAACGCTTGATTATTCTGACTTTGACTTAGAAGATCACCATGGGAATTTTATGCCCCCGAACCATTTTGTGCCTGGCCATGCATATTCCAGTCATCCAGATGGGTTTGCTGACTTTCATTCAGCAAGTACCAGTAAAGGCAAAGTCTTTCTTTCAGATTTCGCCAGACCTGCAGAAGAAATGTTAAATGACATGACTATAAGTACTGATAAGGATGTAATTCTATCAAAACCTTCAATAAATGTTTTTGATTGTACAGCAACAGAACAAACAATGGAATCCATGAAACTGACAGAAGTAGCTGCTAGATTTGATAGTCTGGCCAAGGATGCTCGTGCAATAGATTTAGAATCAGAAGAGTTCAGCAATGATAAAAAGGCCAATCCAGAAATTCTGACAAATGGGTACCCAACAAATGATAGAACACACTCTCAGGGAATAGAAAGTATAGTCAACACAAATGATCAAAATGCACAAACAGCTACAAATGCTCACATTTCCAATCTCTGGTCAGAGTCCATGCCTGGACCAATTGAGGACTTTACAGAGTTCTCCGCATTTTCAAATGTTAAAGAACCTGATTTAACAGGAGAAACATCAAGTATATCTCTATCTACTATCAGCAAAGTGCCACTCAAAGGAGAACATAATGTTGGCAATCATTCAGCTTTGGGGGAACTACCAGATGTTCAAGTCAGTTCGAACTTTACAGTGGCTGGTGATAAGCTGAAAGTTGCTTCAAATGGCATGGGTGGGACTGGGACAAATGCAGCCATAGAACACACCCAGTGCCACTCCTCTGACCGTAGTACTTCAGCTGACACAAGCTTTCCTAATCATGACTGGAGTTCATCAAAACCAATGGAGCATAATGAAATTCAGAACCAAAATGCTGAACAACCAGTTCATGAATTTTTGGGAATAGTGAAAGAAGCCATTAACATAGAAAGTTCAGAGGTTCAATTAAGGGCAGATCAATCATATAGTGAAAAGCAAGCTGGAGCAGAAATAGATTTGGAAATCTGTACTCCGAATGAGGAAGATGTTGGTGTTTGTTCAGACAGTGTTGCACATAGAACCTCCATGATTGAGCAAGACCATGCAGTCAATGGTGAGCCACTGGTGACTGATGGGCAAAGGACAGAAGGAATTGAGTCAGATCACTTTGAAATTTCAAGAAGCAAGTGCTTAGGCGATGTTGATTTTGCTGCTTTTAGTCCAGTGTTGAATTCCGCTGCTGTGGATGATGTTGGAACAGTAAATATGCATTGTAGAAACTCTGACAACAAAACATCCTCAAAGTTGGCAACAGAAGAGTTTGCTACATTTCAGGAAGCTGGTGTTAAAGAAGAATTTGGTGACTTTGGCAGTATGGGTGCTGACTCCCTACAAACATTTGCTAATTTTTCTGAATCTCCAGCAGAAAAGGATGTTCAAACAGAACTTGCTGTTTATCATGAAAGTGGCCTGGAGTTTAGTGAGCATGGAACTACCACCACAATTACAAAGACAGATGATGAGGATTTTGGAGAATTTGGGTCTATTCAGGAAGGTAACAATGAGTCTGAGTTTGCAGGATTCAAAAGTGATGAAGACTTTACAACTGAGCAAGACACTGAGTGGAATGCTTTTGGGGATTCGGTGGCTGAAAGTACATCGTGGGCATCCTTTGGTGAAGAACAGTCTGTTGGTGCCTTTAAAGAAGAAATTAGCCAATGCAGCAGGACAGAAGTTGCCCTTTCAACTGTCAAACATTTAACTGGCTGGGTAGACTCTACTCCTGTTCACCACATTGGAGAAGAAATGACAATTAAAAGTACAAGTTCATTTGAAGAACCTCTGTCACAAGTAAGTGTTGCTGATTTTGAAATGTTGGCACTTGAACAGCAAATCAATCAATTTTATTGATTTTGTTTGTTTTAAAGTATTGATACATACAAATATTCAAAGTTTGAGAAGATTTGTAGCTCAGGTGCTCGTTGTTGTGGTTCTGTTCGCCGAGCTGGGAATTTGTGTTGCAGACGTTTCGTCCCCTGTCTGGGGGACATCCTCAGTGCTTGGGAGCCTCCTGTGAAGCGCTTCTGTGTTGTTTCCTCCGGCATTTATAGTGGTTATCTGCCTTTGCTAAAGTGTCAGGATAGCCACAAACCACTATAAATGCTGGAAGAACCAACACAGAAGCGCTTCACAGGAGGCTCCCAAGCACTGAGGATGTCACCTAGACAGGGGACGAAACGTCCACAACACACATTCCCAGCTCGGCGAACAGAACCACAACATACAAATATTAACGTTTTAAAACTCTGCATCAGTTTCTTTTGCTTTTAATTGCAGTTTGACGAGCAACCTGTACGAAGGTCCCAAAGCCAAGCTTTATATTTGAATATGAGGGGCTATGCAACAGTAGTTGAGAACAGTTCACCTAATAGTTTTAACCACTTGCTGAGGGAGAGTACTGAAAACAAATGCTGGAGATCATACCGGGTCAGACAGCATCCATGGAGAGAGAGCAAGCTAATGTTTCGAGTCTAGATGACTCTTCAGAGGTTATTTGACTTCTGTTTGTGTAATAGGGAAATTAGGATCTGAGAATTGTGGATGCAAAGTTCGTCTTGCCAGTGTGGATTACTACAAAACTGCACTGACATGCTGTATCTCCAAATGCATTATGAAGACTTATTAATTAGTAATTTGTAGTATTGTGATAGAAATTGAGAATTGAGCCAGCAAAAGTCTCCAGATGTTTGAGAACATCACCCATGGTATTTTATAATGTTTTATGGGTCAGATCTTCTGAAATATGAGATATGTACAGATGTCAGTTAGGATAAAGCTGCTTGTTGAATAATCAGTCTAACAGAGAATGTACCTGCCTCGTGGGCTTCAATGTTTTCGATGCGCAGAGGCGGGGCAAGAATGTGTCTTTGAGGTTCATTTAAACTACAGATTATAACATTGCTGATTGTTTTCTGCTCTGCACTTTTCTAATTGTATTTTGTGAATTTGAAGTTAAGGCCTCCACTGAGTCAAGAATGAGTTGGAGTGCTTGCTTCAGGGAATGTTATCTGCCTTTGCTAAAGTGTCAGGACAGCTACAAACCCTGAAGTTTAGATTCAGTTAATGCTGACTGCTGAGACAATGTGAAGCAAAACAACTTTGCGTCGATTTTGCATTTGCAGTCTAAATGCACTATCAGAAGTGAGATCAGAGGTATGAAACACGAGTGGAGTTAGGATTTTGCAGCTGAGAGGTAATGAATAGAAAGGTAAGGTATTACAATGAATCTCTCAATTGTTTAAACTGCAGCGGGATTATTTTTGATCATTTTCTTATGGAAGATGAGTTATAGCTAAGCAAAGGGGCAGAAAAGGTTCACAGGATCTTGAAGAGTTCAAATCTAGCAAAATGGTGTGTGTAGATTGTCAAATTGGTAACGGGATCATAAATATTGCATTAATGCTGGAAACATAAATAGGAAAGTTATAGAATTCTTCAGCACAAGTGGTACTAAAATTTAACTGTAGAGTCATAGGGAGATACAGCTTGGAAACGGAACCTTTGGTTCAGCTCGTCCATGCCAACTAGATGTCCTATATAAATCTAGTCCCGTTTACCAGCACGTGGCCCATATCCCTCTAACCCCTTTCTATTCATAGTCATATTCATATACCCATCCAGTTGCCTTTTAAATGTTATAATTGTACCAGCCTCCTCCACTTCCTCTGGCAGCTCATTCCATACACGCACCACCGTCTATGTGGAAAAGTTGCCCCTTAAGTCCCTTTTAAATCTTTCCCCTCTCACCATAAACCTATGCACTCTAGTTTTGGACTTCCCCACCCCAGGGAAAAGACCATGTCTATTTACCAAATCTATGCCCCTCATGATTTTATAAACCTCGATAAGGTCACCTGTCAGCTTCTGACGCTCCAGATAAAATAGCCCCAACATATCCTTCTAACTCAAACCCTCCTAACTCAAACCCTCCAACCCTGGCAACATCCTTGTAAATCTTTTCTGAACCCTGTCAAGTTTCACCATGCCCTTCATATAGGAGGGAGGCCAGAATTGTGCACACTATTCCAAAGTGGCCTAATCAATGTCCTATGCAGCTGCAATATGACCTCCCAAGTCCTGTATTTTGTGGCAATCTGCAGCACATAAAATGACTGTTTGTTTGGCTTATATGTGTCTATACCAGTCAGAAACAACAACCTTGCTATTCTAATCGCATGAAAAAAGTGAAAAGTCAATAAAAAGGGAATGGCAAATGTTTGATGGAATGGGCAAATAGCTCCAGTGCTTATCTCCAAAAGAGATATTCCAACCAATTCCCCTTGACATTCTATGGTATTACCAACACTGACTCCCACTATCAACATTTTGGAGGTTACCTGCGTTTGTAGACTGAGTGCGACAACAGGGCAATTTTCCACACTATCTGTGACAACCGGTGTTGTCATTGCACTGCAAAAATCTGCTAGGGGTATCATCAGTTCTGCAGCTAGGATGTGATTGGGACCCATAGTCTTTGTTGTATTGAAGGCACTCTGCCATTTCTTAATGACACAGTGGGAATTAAATTCATTGAAGATTAGCGTCTGAGATTGTGGAGGGTTTTGGAGGAGCTAAAAAGAATGATCACTGAGTAATTCATGGAATGGTTGTAGGTTGTGGTTAATGTTGCTGATTACTCACTGCCCCTCATTGCTGCCCAGGTTTGAGTTCCAAATCGCAAGGTTAGCAGATGTTGTCATTGTGAAAATGGGCACATTCCCTTTCTCCATTGTGAAGATGGAACTTGATTTCTACAAAAACCTGTGGTGGTTCTTTAATTGGGTTCTGATGTCTAGCTGGCAGCGAAGTGCTTAATCTTTCTTTGGTGGCATTGGAATGGCAAATGCAACCACTGGGTAGATGGGATCCAGTGGTGATTCCACTCTTGATCAGTTATGTGGCTTAAGGGCAGCAACGAATGCTCACTGGGGCGGGGGCTCTTCTGGTGCATGGTAATGTCCCTGCATCTGGACCAGGAGGACAGTAACATCTCCTTCAGAGGGCTGAAGATAGGGAGTGAAACTGCTTCCTTCTCATTTGGACATATGGATGCTTGTGTTTTATATCTCCTGTTCTCGTGCATTCATTTTTCTCCTGGGACCCTTGCTGATATTTGTGAGCTTTTTTGTTTTTTTGACTTTTAGTCCACAACTGTTTACTCCATTTCTATTCCCTTATTTTGTACCTGGATATGTTTCAACCCAAATGATTGGGGGGGGGGAAGAGAGAGAGAAGCATGTGGGATCATGCTTGTCAGGGGCTGAAAGTAAAGGGCCTAAGTCTTATTCAGCAGAGAATGGGACACAACACTTTCTCAAAGAGAAGGGGTTGAAGCTTGATTATTTGCAGCTAATTGAGGGAGGATGGTGGAATGGCAGATGAATAGTTGCTAAAAGACTGGCTCTAAAACTTGCCATGGATGAGAAATCTCTGCCACTCAAGTTAGTATTGTCTGCTTGTGCTTAGCGCTGTCTATGGTTGTTGACACTTTCTATTGCTGCTGTTTTCTTTTAATGCTCAGCTTTGTATTTTTAGAGATGTACTGCGTTTTGACTTCTGTCTATTCCCATTAAGTCTCTTCCTTCAGTTCAGCTTCAAGTATTTTCCACCTGAAATCGAATACTTTAGATATTTGTGAGCAGACTTTCCATAAATAGTTTTCTAAATTTTTGTTTTTAAGTTAAAGATTTAATGTTTTCTGATCCAACTAAATGACCACTGTCTTTAATGTCCTGATTTCCATTAATCTCCGATTCCCATGCTGCTCCTCTTGCAGGTTATGCTCTTCGCCGTCAGAAATTTGAAAACCTGTGCTGTTATGTAGTTAGCCATCATTGGGTAACTATTTCAAGTAATATTACACCTCCTATCTTCAAATTATGCTAACTAATATTGTCTCTAAATCTGCGCTGTTTTGAAGTAAACAGGCTAAGGTTTAATCCCTTCATGAGTTCTGATTGTGGCTGGCTGGGCCATCATTCATCACCTATTCCTCATTGTCCTTGAAGATGGTGGTAAGACACCTTGAGGTGCTAGTTTTATGCCCAGACTCTTATTAGGGATTTTTAACCCAGTAACAATTACTAAAAAGTGATTTACTTCCAAGTGACAGCCAAGGATGACAAGTGACATGGGGAGCTTATGGGTAGTCTGCAGCCATTGTTCTTGTAGATGGTAGAGTTTGCCAGATGCTATTGGTGGAATCTTAACGCATGTGTGCTGGTGGCGAAGGGAGTGAATATTTCAGGTGCTGATCAAGTATGCTACTTTGTCCTGAGTGATGTCAAGCAGCTTGAATTGGCTGGAACTGGACTCTTCCAGATAAGCGTAGAACTCTTTTAGCCTATCTCAGTGAATACAGTTCTTCAAGTGACTACATTGTAGGACAGAGTAGAAATCTTGCAATCAAATGAGTTCCTAGAGTGTATTTGGGGCAGCTTTTCCGAACAGCATGCTATGGAGCTACTTGAACAAGCTGTTTTAGACCTGCTAATTGATCACTGCCTTTGGTTGTGAATCCTATCAGATTGAAAGGATCCGTTGGAGAGGCCGTTAAAGGCAATGAGGAATTTACAAGAGCAAGGGGATATGATGGATGGTAATTATAGGAAGGGGAGTGGGGGGGAAGCCTCACATGCACATAGATGGGTTAACTCCAGGAAAGGTAAGAGAGGTAGGCCGGTAGTGCAGGTGTCTTCTGTGGCTATCCCCATTTCGAACAAGACTGCTGTTTTGGAAAATGTAGGGAGTGATAGCACAAATAGTCAAGTTTCTGGTATTGTGACTAGCTCTAATGTAATGAGAGGTATGTTGGGTTCTAAGCGATCAATTGTGTTAGGGGGCTCTCTAGTCCAAGGTACCGACAGACGTTTCTGTGGCCAGCAGTGAAAAATCAGAATGGTGTGTTGCTTCCCTGGTGCCAGCATCAAGGATGTCTCAGAGGGTGCAGAATGCCCGCAGGGGGAAGAGGGACCTGCAGGAGGCCATTGTACACAGTGGAACCAATGACATAGGAAGGGAAAAGGTTGAGATTCTGAAGGGAGATTACAGAGAGTTAGGCAGGAATTTAAAAAGGCGGTCCTTGAGAGTAGTAATATCTGGATCACACCTGGTGCTATGAGCTAGTGAGGGCAGGAATAGGAGAATAGAGCAGATCAATGTATGGCTGAGGAGCTGGTGTATGGGAGGAGTTGAGAACAAAGGTGAGTCAAACAGTCAGGGCAAGCAGGGACAAGGTAGGAATAATAAATTAAACTGCATTTATTTCAATGCAAGGGGCAGATAAACTCCGGGCATGGTTAGGAACATGGGGCTGGGGTATCATAGTAATTACAGAAACGTGGCTCAAGGATGGACAGGACTGACAGCTTAATGTTCCAGGATACAAATGCTACAGGAAGGACAGAAAGGGAGGCGAGAGAGGAGGGGGAAGTGACCTTTTTGATGAGGGATAGAATTACAGCTGTGCTGAGGGAGGATATTCCCGGAAATACATACAGGGAAGTTATTAGGTGGAACTGAGAAATAAGAAAGGGATGATCACCTTATTGGGATTGTATTATAAACCCCCTAATAGTCAGAGGGAAATTGAGAAACAAATTTGTAAGGAGATCTCAGTTATCTGTAAGAATAATAGGATGGTTATGGTAGGGGATTTTAACTTTCCAAACATAGACTGAGACTGCCATAGTGTTAAGGGTTTAGATGGAGAGGAATTTAAGTGTGTAGAAGAAAAGTTTTTGAATTTTTCTGAAAATTCAGTATGTGGATGTACCTTCAAGAGAAGGTCACGTTTTGCATCTACTCTTGGGAAATAAGGCAGGGCAGGTGACTGAGGTGTCAGTGGGGGAGCACTTTGGGGCCAGTGACCATAATTCTATTAGATTTAAAATAATGATGGAAAAGGATAGACCAGATCTAAAAGTTGAAGTTCTAAATCGGAGAAAGGCCAATTTTGACGGTATTAGGCAAGAACTTTCGAAAGCTGATTGGGGGCAGATGTTCGCAGGTAAAGGGACGGCTGGAAAATGGGAAGCCTTCAGAAATGCGATAAGAATCCAGAGAAAGTATATTCCTGTTACGGTGAAAGGAAAGGCTGGTAGGTATAGGGAATGCTGGATGATTAAAGAAATTGAGGGTTTGGTTAGGAAAAAGAAGGAAGCATATGTAAGATCTAGACAGGAGAGACCGAGTGAACCCTAGAGTATAAAGGAAGTAAAAGTATACTTAAGAGGGAAATCAGGAGGGCAAAAAGGGGACATGAGATAGCTTTGGCAAATAGAATTAAGGAGAATCCAAAGAGTTTTTATAAATACATTTAAGGACAAAAGGGTAACTAGTGAGATAATAGGGCCCCTCAAAGATCAGCAAGGCAGCCTTTGTGTGGAGCAATATGGGGGAGATACTAAAGTATTTTGCATCAGTGCTTACTGTGACAAAGGATATGGAGGATATAGAATGTCAGGAAATATATGGTGACAGCTTGAAAAATGTCCTTATTACAGTGGAGAAAGTGCGGGATGTCTTGAAACGCCTAAAAATAGATAAATCCCCAGGATCTGATCGAGTGTATCCTAGAACTCTGGGAAGCTTGTGAAGTGATTGCTGGGATAGACCAGATCTAAAAGTTGGCAGTTGGCTAACGTGGTGCCACTGTTTAAGAAGGGTGGTAAGGACAAGCCAGGAAACTATAGGCCAGTGAGCCTGACGTCGGTAGTGGGCCCACTACATTTGATCATTTTATATAAATGATTTGGATGTGAGCATAAGAAGTATAGTTAGTAAGTTTGCTGATGACACCAAAATTGGAGGTGCAGTGGATAGCAAAGAAGGTTACCTCAGGATTACAACAGGATCTTGATCAGATGAGCCAATGGGCTGAGGAGTGGCAAATCAAGATTAATTTAGATAAATGTGAGATGCTGCATTTTGGGAAAGCAAATCTCAGCAGGACTTATACACTTAATGGTAAGGTCCTAGGGAGTGTTGCTAAACAAAGAGACCTTGGAGTGCAGGTTCATAGCTCCTTGAAAGTGGAGTCGCAGGTAGATAGGATAGTGAAGAAGGCGTTTGGTATGCTTTCCTTTATTGGTCAAAGTATTGAGTACAGGAGTCGGGAAGTCATGTTGTGGCTATACAGGACATTCGTTAGGCCACTTTTGGAATATTGCATGCATTTCTGGTCTCCTTCCTTTGGGAAGGATGTTGTGAAACTTGAAAGGGTTCAGAAAAGATTTACAAGGATGTTGGAGGATTTATACAGGTCAGTTGGAAATGCTCACAGCAACTCTGCTTCATCTACTACCAACACCACCACCACCACGTTACCCCAGGGACAATGGTAGGATTAGATTGTCCTCTGAGATAATACAAATGTAAATGCCCTAATCCTGGGGAATCGTTATGCAGCCGACTTCCTGACTCAGTGATGCCCCAAAACAATGCCGGTGTGATATGTCCTAGCTTCGGGGTTGGTGATTAAAGCATTTCTGAATGGAAGAGATTGAATGGTCGTTTAATTTGATAATAGTAGGGGAGTAGTAGTAAATGACTGTGTCTAAATGGAGGGGAAATCGTCTGCATTCCTGTCTGAATGTCGTCCCCACCCAATTCCAGAATGTTCAGTCAGTGCAGTTTAACCCTTTAATATTACATGAATATCCAGAGAGATATTCCAATGTAATCTTTTAACATGACATACTTGCCCAAACATTGCAAAAATTGCTAACTATTCTGCTAACCGTTTAAATATTAATAGTTTGCAATTCTAATATTTGTTTAATAAATTAATTTTAATGAGAGCACTTAATTCACTGATTCTGGAGAAATGCTTTGCAATTCATTAGTTAGGTACGACATCACCTTGAATCAGACTAACCCATTGGGATCAGATGCTTGTTGCACTGCTACAAGTCCAATTGCTAACTGTAAGATCCATTGCTTGTATTATCAGATGTCAGGAGTCCTATTGTGCTAAATCTCAGTATTCGTCTGTTATCATCTTTGTTGCTGGACCCAGGACCCTTCCTATACTGTTGTGCCCCAATATGGCTCAATTCATTTATTGTGTCTGGCAGTATTTGGTTTCAAAAGCTAGGTGATACTGTTTTGTACTTGAAAAGTGTTTGTATCGTGGAGATGAGCGCTGAATCACCCTCGATCCCATGCCTCTGTATTTTGTGCAATAGCCTACTGTGGGTAACCTTATCAAACACCACTGAAATCCATATACACCACATCAACCACTTTACCCTCATCTACCTGTTTGATCACCTTTTCAAGAACTGAGTAAGGATTGTAAGGTGCGACCTATCCTTCGAGGGGAAAGTGAGGTCTGCAGATGCTGGAGATCAAAGTTGAAACTTTATTGCTGGAACAGCACAGCAGGTCAGGCAGCATCCAGGGAACAGGAGATTCGACGTTTCGGGCACAGGCCCTTCTTCAGGAATGAGCAGAGTGTGTTCAGCAGGAGAAGATAAAAGGTAGGGAGGAGGGACTTGGAGGAGGGGAGTTGGAAATGTCTTCTTCTTGACCTCTCCGCCTCCATCCTACTCCCACCTATCACCCTCACCTTGACCTCTTTCCACCTATCACATTTCCAACGCCCCTCCTCCAAGTCCCTCCTCCCTACCTTTTATCTTCTCCTGCTGAACACTCTCTGCTCATTCCTGAAGAAGGGCCTGTGCCCGAAACGTCGAATCTCCTGTTCCCTGGATGCTGCCTGACCTGCTGTGCTGTTCCAGCAATAAAGTTTCAACTTTGATATCCAAATGAATCCAACAAGAACTGGACCAAGCATATGTGGTACTCATAATCTTCTTCATCCTAAGTATACGCATGATTTTACTACAACTGCTAAGTATTTCATCAGTAATATTTTCAGCAACATAACACAAAACATCGCAGATAAGAAAAACTGCAGCATATTAACATGCCAAATTTCCCCTAAAGTAAATGCATTAAAATTCCATCAAATTTGACAATATTGTTATGTATTTGGCTTTAAGGGGTTAACACGTAGGGGGTTCCATACAACAGCCAAGCAGGGTGAGATCAATAGTTGTGATGTTGAGAAGATATGCTCTTCTTCATTAGGGTAAATAAAACCACAGAAAGTAGACAAAATCAAACACAAAATATTGCTGAGGAAAGGAGTGAACAAAGACAGAAATGGGAACTATTTAAATGTAAATCTATGATTCGCTCCAGTAATAATATCTAACAATATTCAATATCTAGGATCATACCAAAAGAGTACTTTGAAGTATTAAAGGGATTTTCTGCTATCTAGTGATCTCTGAGGCATGAAGTTTCCCTTTCTTGATATGTGCAAGATCAAGACAAACACTAGGCATACAGTAACAGTGATATCACCGCAGGGAGTTGGCAGCCAATTACACTGAAGTATTCTCAAACAGCAAATCAGAAAGTAAAATGCAGTAAAATCTTCTACTCAATTAAAATTTCCACAGAGTAAATACAAATCATCAGTGATACACATGGGATTAAAGTAGCTGAAATATCATAACTTTTTTTTAAATTTGAAAAAAACATTATTGCCATAATAATGGCAAAAAAGCATCCCAGTGATATAACATTAGATTTCTATGAGTAACTATTGAGTTATTAAAATTAAATTGCATTTATATAGTAACTGTTATGGCCACAGAAAGATCCAAAATGCTTTACAGCCAATAAAGTACTTTGGAAGTACAGTCAGTGTTGACACATAGCAGGCAATTTACATGTAGCAAGCTCCCACAAAAAGAAATGCTGTACTAATTATTGAAAAAATATTGACTATGACACCTGGAACAACTTTCTCATCAGTGGTGAGGTTCTGGAACCCACGAGTTCAAAGGGTAATACAGGCAAAAACCATAATCACATTAAAACATGCGGTGGAACAGTCAATGGGTTTAGTCCCTCCTCCCTACCTTTTATCTTCTCCTGCTGAACACTCTCTGCTCATTCCTGAAGAAGGGCCTGTGCCCGAAACGTCGAATCTCCTGTTCCCTGGATGCTGCCTGACCTGCTGTGCGACCTATCCTTCGCAAAACTGTGTTGACTATCCCTAATCAACTTATTCTTTTCTAGATAATCTTAAACCCTATCTCTTATTACCCTTTCCAACACTTTACCCACAACCAAAGTAAGGCTCACAGGTCTATAATTATACAAGGTTGTCTTTATTCTCCTTGAACAAGGGAACAACATTTGCTATCCTTAAGTCTTCTGGCACTATTCCTGTAGACAATGATGACATAAAGATCAAAACCAAAGGCTTGGCAATCAGCAGTAGCTGGTCCTTGAATAGGCTCCACATTTCGACTGTGCCCATCCCCTGCAGTTTCCTTCCCCATCCTATGCATCCTAAGTATTGCCTAATTGCATCTTCATTGCCATTCTGCGGTATACATCCATTCCTTTCCATCACTGTGACCTCTTTTCTGTTTTCTGCCCCATTACAAGCCCCTCCCTCTCAGACTTCTCTACCATCCCTGTCAATAACAAACTGCAAACATGTTTTCTGTCTACTGTACCCTAAAGTTAGTAACCTCCTTTTCTTTTCTTAACATTCTATTACCCTAAATCTGCCATATCTTGCCACTGCCTATTGGTGAAACCTGCCCTAGTTAATCTTTATCTTATGTGCTTTGATCTAGCTGTAAGCTGGAAAGCAAATAAGATACTGAGTTGGGTCTGATGATATAGGGAACTGTAAAGAGAAAACAGAATTGAGAAAATCTTGGAGGGAAAAATGAAGATTTATCAAATTTTACATTGCTACAAGTGCTCAGTAAGTCATTTATGGCACCCTTTGAGGACAGTGTCATGTTGGATCATGACAAGTGAGCAGGTGCAAAAAGATTTACCAGGATATTGTCTGGATTGGAATGTATTAGCTTTAAGTAGAGGTCGGACAAACGTGGATAGTTTTCGCTATGGTATTGAGACAGAGGGGCGATCTGATTGAAGTATATAAAATTATGACCAGCATGGATAGGCTGGAGAATAGAAGTCTTTTTCCCAGCGTGGACATGTCAAATACTAGAGGCATAGGTTTAAGGTGAGAGGAGTAACGTTTAAAGGTGATGTGCAAGGAAACCTTTTACACATGGGGGGTTATAGGTACCTGATAATCACTGCCAGGAGAGGAGGTCAAAGCAGATACATTAGCAAAGTTTGAGGCACTTAGACAGGTGTACAGTCAGGAAATAGAGGTATCCAGACCATGTGCAGACAGATTGAATTAATTTATGATGGCATCATGCTTGGCACAGACGTAGTGGGCCAAAGGCCCTGTTTCTTTGCTGTTCTACGTTCAAAATACAGGCCTGAAGAGGTTAGCAATCAGTATTTGTTGCAGTAGATCGGAGTTTGAGGTCTTACATAATGTGGGAGGGATGGGCTGGCAATGCGGGATTGAATCTTGGCCCTTGTGAATGGACATTGCAGACATTTCTGCTTTAAAAAGGCCCTGTGTTACTAAACAGCTTTAGACACCAAAGACCTGACTTTGATAATTCACTTGTCACCCTATACCAGCAGCCTGAGAGAACCTTAACTCACCTTGTACTGCTGACCCAATTTTGTTGCTCAAAATGCCCTGCATCTTCCATTGGGCCACGTGGCTTGATTTTCTCTGCAGCACCCTTTCCCCCAAACACCCACCATCTCCCAGTTAAAAGGAGCTAAACAAAGACGACAGATGGTAAGATTTCTCCTTGAATGCCAGCTAACAGTTGCGTGTCTGTGACGCATCCTTTAGTTGATTGTAATGCCCAAGAGTTCTGCTAAAACATAGTGTTGTATGAGGCATTCATGCATCTGAGACTCCTGTCATACTTCCTGTGTCACATTTTGTGATCTGTATACGCACAAGTCTGTTACAGTTGTGGTGTTTAAATTTCATGTTCACAAAGTAGTAACAGAGGAAGAAGTAGGAAATGTATTAATCAGATACTAAAGCCATAAGAAAATGTTATGTAGAAAAATGAAGTTTCCATATCCATAATTACAAGAAAGTAAAATTGAGGCAAGTTGCCATAATTAATTTTTGAAAATCCTTCTGCTTGCCATCATAGTTTTTCCTCCAAGATGAATATTTCTTGCAGGTTAGTTTTCTAACATTTTATAAGCCCGAGTGTTGAGTTTGTGGTGGTTGTTCATTCCATCAATCTCAACTGCACAACCCAGGATGGCAACAAAACAAAGATTCCAACAGCATGTCTTTAGCTTCCAAATTTTAAAAGAGAGGACAAGTCAGTTAATGACCATGCCAGAGCACTGGTCCTCTAATAGAGTTTAAAAGAGTGAGGTGATCTTATTACAACCCACAAGGTCCTTATACGGCGAATTAGAAGTACTGAGACGTGTTTCCCTGGATGGGGAGTCTAAATCGCGGGATGTCTTTCACTCAATGAAATTCACTTAACTTTAGAGTTCTGTACCCCACAGCATTGTGTACTTACATCACTGAATATATTTAAGGCTGAAATAGGCAGATGTTTGGCCCTTCAGGACATTGAGGATATGGAGATTGTCACTCTTGATTCCATTTTTCTACCCAATCAGCCAGGATTGTCTTGAATGGTGAAGCAGGCTTGATGGGCCAAATGGCCTACTCTAATTTCTTAATGTCCTTTAACTCCAGTCCCTCATATCCCAAAGGAAAGCAAATTATTTTTGTTGGAGCAACAAAAGTGAATGGAAATATTTGATATGCAAAGAGCAAAATTAAGATTGAGCTTTAGTAAGTTGATTTTAAAGGCAAAAATGCACATGCACCATGCTAGTTAATCTGAAAGAACAGGGAGTCATCCGAACTTAACCAGTGTGGTAGCTGGAAAAGGTTAGACAGAAGTTCTTAGAGAAGGTCTTTTTCTTTTGAAATCTATTCTCAGTTGGTTACGGGAATTCACTTCTCTTAATCTAATGAATAGAGGAAAATATGTTTTGAATCTGCCATTCAATGAAGAATTTCCCTCCTAGTTTGGATCAGTCCTGTTTTAGATGTTGCTTTCTTTGAAAAGCAAAATCTTTTTTTTTGTAAAAGCAATGAAATTTTGAAATCTTCCAAATGTAGATTGGCATGTTTAATTTCATTTTTAATTGTGTGTAATGAGCATATGTTTTATTATTAAAACCAATTCAACAATCTTCTGTGTTTTTTTCAGTGAGCAACCCATGCTTTTATCAAAGAGTAATGATGACCAATGATCTAATTGGGAGCTGATTTTCCCAGCTGGGATTATAACAGTATATCCTTAAGTATGGATATCAAAGTCTCTTACATTCGAGAAGTGGTGTCACCCATGCTCCATAGAATTGTAGAAATACTTCCTTATTCTTTTACTCCTTTGGTTCCAGCCCATCAGAGATCTGGAAATAGAGGCTGGTATGTTGTTTTTAGCTGTTTTAGAGTGGGACATTTATGCCAGGGTGTGGTTCCTGACTCTTGTCCTGGAGTTGGTGATAGATCTGGAGGTAAAGTGATGCAAATGACCAATAGTTCCTTGATCTCTTGCCAAAGTAAGCAATGCTCATTGTGAGCACAGGGCTTGAAAAGCCAGCATTGCCTTGAAGAGCCAAATGACCACCACCTGTGCCACAATGACCCTTACTCTGTTGAAAATTGACTCACTCACTTGTGGCGCATACTTTCGTATCTGCTTCCAGAAAATCTAATTTGCAGAGAAATCAGGAATCTATATTGTAGCTGATGGTGTTTTTTTTTGTCCTTTTGTAAACAAATTGACTGTAACTCTGAGCCTGATTGTATTGAGTCCACTGCTAAAGTGTTGATATTGTATTCCTGCTTTGCTGAATGGAAGCTGTACTTGGAATGGCTAGGAAAGTGTGAACCAAACACGCTCAATCCGCCATGGATTGGCAATACCAAAGCAAAAGACTGGAGATGCTGCCAATATGAAACAAGAAGATTTTAAAAAGGTGCTGAAAATACTCCTGAGGCTGGTAGTTGCTGGAGAGAAACAGTTAATATTTCAGGTCAATGAATTTTAATCAGAATTGGTAAAAGTTAGAAATGTATTAGATTTTCAACAATGAAAAGACCCAAACAAAGTA
The DNA here is from genome assembly GCF_004010195.1 of Chiloscyllium plagiosum. Taxonomy (NCBI): domain Eukaryota; kingdom Metazoa; phylum Chordata; class Chondrichthyes; order Orectolobiformes; family Hemiscylliidae; genus Chiloscyllium; species Chiloscyllium plagiosum. Next base: position 104,892,865 of record NC_057718.1, on the reverse strand, counting down.
TCTGTGATTAGGTGTAAAATGACATAATTATGCAAAAGGAATGGAAATGGAGCCAGCAAGGAAGTGAAAGATGTGTCCTGGGGAGGTGTGAAATGCTGAATGATTAAACACCAAAAATGTGCCACCTGAACATCAAGCTGAGTATTTTCACTATTACCTTCATACTTCCACAGTGGGCTTGAAGCATCCTGTGACAAATAGCTAGTCCCTTAATTGGATTAAAATGTACTTTGTGCATCTGGTTACACCAGAGAAGAAGATAATTCAGACTAATGCCAACTGTTGCTTGCTTAATGCAGGTGTCTTTGCTAAAGCGTCTGGAGCGAGTTTTCCAAACTTGTTTTTCTCCAGTGCCAGCTGTTAAAGTCACCAAAGAAGAAATCTGCTCCCTAGGGCAACTGCTGCAGTCTGGACTGGAAAAGGGAGACCAGGTCAAGGCAAACAATGGGTAAGACTGTGAACAAGTACATAAATTGCTGAGGGTTCACTTGAAATAGCTTGGTAAAAACATGGTTAAATGCACTGAAAATGATTGATTAATCTTATTATGAATAAAAGCTCTAAAAATTGAGCTGATGAAGATTCAACTGAAATGTTCTTTGCATACTGCAGCAACAAAAATTTGTTAAATCCAAATGTGTACTTGCTGAAGCCAATATAAATGAAAATCTGTAACAAAATCTACTCTAATCAGACTATTTTAATCAAAGTGCTTAATCAGCTGAGTCATGTGTTTTATTGTGCTGAATTGCTTTATTATTTCTTGTGGATCATGCAGGGAGTTGTTATCTTTGTGGACCGAGCTACAAGATATGGAAGATGCTCACGGCCTGAGATACCAGTGGGGTGGTTCTCACAGCAACAAAAAGCTTCTAATTTCTCTGGGAATTGATACCAGAAACATCGTAAGTTAATGGGATTGGGTAATAAAGGAGAATTGTGTTAGAGCTTGACTGCACCTTCCAGACCCGTCGCTACAGTGAAGGTGGTGTTTGGTATACTTCCCTTTATTGGTCAGAGTATTGAGTACAGGAGTTGGGAGGTGATGTTGTGGCTGTACAGGACATTGGTTAGGCCACTGTTGGAAAATTGCGTGCAGTTCTGGTCTCCTTCCTATTGGAAGGATGGTGTGAAACTTGAAAGGGTTCATAAAAGATTGACAAGGATGTTGCCAGGGTTGGAGGATTTGTGCTATAGGGAGAGGCTGAACAGGCTGGGGCTATTTTCCCTGGAGCATCAGAGGCTGAGAGGTGACCTTATAGAGGTTTATAAAATTATGAGGGGCATGGATAGGATAAATAGACAAAGTCTTTTCCCTGGGGTCGAGGAGTCCAGAGTAGAGGGCATAGGTTTAGGGTGAGAGGGGAAAGATATGAAAGAGACCTAAGGGGCAACTTTTTCACGCCGAGGGTGATACGTGTATGGAATGAGCTGCCAGAGGAAGTGGTGGAGGCTGGTACAATTGCAACATTTAAGAGGCATTTGGATGGGTATATGAATAGGAAGTATTTGGAGGGATATGGGCCGGGTGCTGACAGGTGGGACTAGATTGGATTCGGATATCTGGTCAGCATGGACGGGTTGGACCGAAGGGTCTGTTTCTGTGCTGTACATCTCTGACTCTGACTCTACTGCCACCTAGAAGGGCAAGGGCAGCAGAGGGTGGTGGTGGAGGGTTTGCTTTTCAGATTAGAAGCTTATGACCAGTGGTGTGCCACAAGAATCGGTTCTAGATTCACTGCTTTTCATCATTTATATAAATGATTTGGATGTGAACATAGGAGGTATGGTTAGTAAGTTTGCAGAGGACACCAAAATTGGTGGTGTCGTGGACAGTGAAGGAGGTTACCTCCGAGTACAATGGGATCTTGATCAGGTTGGCCAGTGGACCGAAGCGTGACAGATTGAGCTTAATTAGATAAATGTGAGATGCTGCATTTGGAAAGGCAATTCAGAGCAGGACTTATACACTTAATGATAATGTTATGGGGAGTGTTGCTGAACAGAGACCTTGGAGTGCAGGTTCATAGCTCCTTGAAAGTGGAGTTGCAGGTAGATAGGATAGTGAAGAAGGCATTTGGTATGCTTTCCTTTATTGGTCAGAGTATTGAGTACAGGTGTTGGGCTATATAGGACATTGGTTAGGCCAGTTTTGGAATACTGCGTGCAATTCTGGTCTCCCTGCTATAGGAAGAATGTTGTGAAACTTGAAAGGGATCAGAAAAGATTTACAAGGATATTGCCAGGTTTGGAGGATTTGACCTATAAAGAGAGGCTGAATAGGCTAGGGCTGCTTTCACTGGAGCGTCTGAGGCTGAGGGGTGACCTTAGAGGTTTATGAAATCATGAGGGGCATGGATAAGGTAAATAGCCAAGGTATTTTCCCTGGGGTGGGGGAGTCCAAAACTAGAGGGCATAGGTTTAGGGTGAGGGGGGAAATACTTAAGAGACCTAAGGGGGAACGTTTTCTTGCGGATTGTGGGGCGTGTACGGAATGAGCTGCCAGAGGATGTGGTGGAGACTGGCACAATTAGAATATTAAAAGGCATCTGGATGAGTATATGAATCAGAAGGGTTTAGAGGGATGTGGACCAAATACTGGCAAATGAGACTAGATTCATATAGGATATCTGGTTGGCATGGATGAATTGAACTGAAGGGCCTGTTTCCCTGCTGTGCAAATCTGTAACAGTAGATACACCACCACGTGCAAGTTCCCCTCCAAGTCTCACACCTGGAAATGACTTGATATATATTGCTGTACATTCACTCTCTTTCACAGCATTGTGGCTATACCTATAATTACCTGGATTGTAGAGGTTTAAGAAGGTAGTAGAGCACCACACTCTCCAGGGCAATTAGGACGGGCAGGAAATACTGGCCTCAGCCAGTGATGCTCACCTTCCATGAATAGATTTTTTTTTAAATGAAAGAAAAGTCACTGTCTTTTGATGCAGCTGGCTTACTTCCAATAAACAACTATACTTCATTAATTCATTCTTTCTGAAACGTGCTGACTCTTGTAAGGGCAAATGAGTCACTCTGGTAGCAATGTTCTGGTTGCTGTTTGTGAGATAGACATTTAATACATTTGGTGGTAGTTGTGGGGAAAGGAGAGTTACCTTGTTTTTGAAACTGCCTTTTGTCCTCTAAAGTTTGAACTCTGATAGGGTGGTAAGTTTTGAGTGCGGCAGGGAGATTTCAGTTTAGATAATGAGTTCAAACATTTGTATGTAACTGAAACTCATAACCAAGTGGAAGAATTATCACCGACTGAGCTAAACTGTCAGAACTTTAAGTGCAAAGCCAATTTCTAATTCTTAAAAACAAATGTCAGATTTTAAATTGTACTTTAGAAACAGAACTGCAAACTGTTATCACTAAAACTCTGATATTTTCATTTCATTTCAGGTTTAATAAAATAATCAAATGATTGTAATTGTCTCTGTTTTGAAAGTTGTTTACAGGGCAGAGGAAGCAGCCTGTCATTGTTCCTGCATACGCATCTGGTCTGGTAAGTCTATATTATGATGCATTAATAACCTCCATTCCATCTCTATGCATGGAAGCACAAAAGCAAGAATGGCCTGCACATGTAATTCTATCATTTTATTGTTCAAGTATCCTAAACATTCATATAATGTAAAGTATTTGGCAAGTCTGATGGATCCAACAAATTTTATCCTATTGGTATTTCAAATTTTCAAGCAAACTAGATGCAGAAATCCTCTAGCAATCTGATATGGTAGATTGGTTGTAAACTGAAAATGTCTATCAAACTACAGTCGTGGACAGAATCATCTTGTGTAAATTGCCCACAGTGTAAAGTACGTTTTCTGTTCTTTATGATAAATTTCATTTTAACAGGCTGATTTCCAGAATATACATGGTAATTATTATACTTGTTTAGCTGTACATATAGAAGATGGAAAGTGATTTTTTTTTATTCTTGCATTGGGTTAGCTTGGTCCCTACATTCTTTGTATTTGAAAAGCAAATTACAAACAAATCTTGTTTTCTCTCATTCTCAGTTCAGATCCTGTTTATGATCATGAAGCCTTCAGACTTTGACCAAATCATTATTTGCAGTACTCTTTTATTGAACTACAAATGATCACTAATCATTCTGAAAGCTTTCATTTGACATGAGAAATAAGGATCAAGTTGGTCTATCTGATTTCAATCATTGCTGATCTAATTGCAATACAGTATTGCACTTTACAGTGATGGCGCTCCATTCCTCGAACCTTTACCTGAACCATTAACATAGTACTGGGCTTCCCAAATTTTACCATGTGGCCTTATGACAGCAGGTCACCCCAGGGCTATGTGTGTACAGTGGGGTAGTCTCTTTAGACTGCTCAGTATTTAAGAAAAAGGTATTTACTTTTTCACTGGGTTTTTCAGGACAAGAATCAGACCGCCCATTCCAATCATGGGAACACAGGACTTGGGAGCGGGGTTAGGCCATCTGGCCACATGAGCCTGCTCCACATTCAGTGACAGAATGGCTGATCTGCTTAGTGTCGCAACCCCACGTTCCTGTTGGCCTCCATCAATCTGGACTCCCTTGTTTATCAATAATTTGAATTCCCTCAAGGCAGAATTAGACAATGTCCTGGGCTTCTCAACTGTCTGGAGAAGAAAATTTCACAATTAAGAACGGTGGCACAGTGGTTAGCATTGCTGCCTCACAGCGCCAGAGACCCGGGTTCAATTCCCGCCTCAGACGACTGACTGTGTGAAGTTTGCACATTCTCCCCGTGTCTGCGTGGGTTTCCTCCGGGTGCTCCGGTTTCCTCCCACAGTCCAAAAATATGCAGGTTAGGTGAATTGGCCATGCTAAATTGCCCGTAGTGTTAGATGCAGGGGTAAATGTAGGGGAATGGGTATGGGTGGGTGCGCTTCGGCGGGTCGGTGTGGACTTGTTGGGCCGAAGGGCCTGTTTCCACACTGTAAGTAATCTAATCTAACCCTCTGAGCAAAAACGATTCCCCCCCCATGTGTCTTGAAAAGGAGACTTCTTATTCTTAAATGGTGTCGCCTTTGTTCCAGTCTCCCACACACAGGTAACATGTTATAGTATCTACCCTGTCAGGTCCCCAGTTAGACCATGCGCAAAGCCTTTACAAAGAAAGGCAAGGATTTAAACTGGACCTTGCAGCTATTAACTTAATCACAGTAACCATTGTTGCCTTGGAGTTCACAACATCCAGTTTTTGTTTGTATTCCCCATTTCAAGCCTCTTATGTAGGTATGGTATTGCAATCGATGGTGTGGTAATTTAAGTGATGTCTGGAAATCTTTAATGTTCAGTAGTCGGGTTAAGTATCATCAGTAATATAACCCAGTATATTTTTCGGTTGCTCTTAAAGTTTTACTTCAGTCATTGGCTGAGAACCTAAAAGGTTAATTTTGCAAGTGCATGCTGCTAACATGAGTGCTCATGTTTTGAAAGTACGATAAGGAAATTGTGCGTTCAACAACTTTGAATTTCTGTTGCTAAGCAGAAAAACCTGGGCTCTGCACCCACTATTTCCAATTATGCACTTGCACCTGGTGAGGCTTAATTCCAAGAACATATGATCTCAAAATTTGCCAGTTAGAGTATACCTGCTTTTTATGTATCTTGATTTCTTTTGTTTCAGGGCATGTTAGAACCCACTAAAGAACCAGTAAAACCAATATCAGCTGCAGAGAAGATAGCGTCAATAGGTCAAATTTCAACTGCAAGTGGAACGCCCTCAGAAATGTGTGGTTCTGCATCTGATGAAATCCAAGTAATTATAAATTATTTTGTTTCATTACTAAAGGATATCTAATGATTTATTTTTTTTGCTTGTAAATAGCTTTATTTGCTGGGTAGTAAGTTGTAGGGAGCAGAAGGAAGATTGACGAGGCAAACTTTGCTCTATAGATTAATTATTGCCTAGCCTTTTAATAAACTTTCCACTGTGCTTAATGTTTTATTCCATCCTTGCTGAATGGTGGATTGAAATCTGAAAACAATGATTTATTTTATTTTGCATCTGTCTGCTCAAATGACATTGCTATCTGGTCATCTCACTGTCCATGGGAAATACCTTGCTTGTTTGAGAACTCTCTGCAGTAATGAGACAGAGGTTGGGAAACAGATTGGTGGCTTCATCTGGAGATGTTTACTTTGTCATATTCATCACTGATTTAAATAGCAGTGTCTTTGTTTAACTCAATGTAAACTTGGAGAGTTGAATATTATGCACAATTGCAATGGAGCTAAGAAATACCAAAACTCTCTGCTTTGATATTAATTTGCAGCCAGATACCCTTTTCCTCTCAGTACACGTCAGCGTTCCTGTGTAATGTCATGTTTTCTTTTCTCCATAGGAGCACGTCCCACCTGTTCAGTTTGACTGGAGTAGCAGTGGCCTTACTAATCCTCTTGATGGTACGTCCCTGCATAGAACCTCTAGCACCAGAGCTAGAGTTAAGAAACCTACCAAGTTCAGACAGACTTCTCTCTCCTGATTTTTCTTTTGTTTTGCTTTCCATTTATTTCTCACTATGGAAATCCTGGCTTTTTTGTAACCTAGTTTAGTGCATTATGAAAGTGCCTCAACACGAAAATAAATACTGTAGATGAGCATTAGAATGCTAACATTGCATCCTTGCTTTCACAGTTTCAATTCTTTCCCTCCTATAATAATCATACAAAACTATGCAGTATTAATGTTTTCAATTGTACTACCTAAAATAGCTGATTTTATAACTGCATTAACAATAGTAGTTTGCCGAATCAACATTTGAAGCTTACTTTCCGTTAACAGCCTCATGAAAATGTTTGCAGTTTTTGTGGAGAGCTGCAATGCGTTTACTTGTAATTTTTAAAAATAAGTTCTGCCCTAAACCAGAGAGTGCATTTTTAAAGAATTGTATATATGTAGGGGAAAAAAAATCACTTTACTTAACTGAACAAAAGAAAGTTCAATTAATCATTTTTTATCATTGTAATTTATTGCAAGTTATAATAAATTATTCTGACTGTCAGACTTACTAATCTCTGAAAACTTAACAGTTCACATGCAAGAGGACTTCTTCTCTTGCAGACTACTTTCTCTATCTCATGTTATCTACATTTCTTTTTAATGCACAATTGCTTAAGCAAGAAAAACTAAGTTTGTTGTAACAAATAGAATAAGACTACCAGCTTGCTCAAGTTAGTTTTTGAATGTTGCATGGTCCCTAATGTCAGTTATACTATCTAACACCTCAAAACCAACTTAAGCATTTACTTTGTGTGTAGTTATATAAGACTTGCTAACATTTGGCTTTATTTTGGCTACATGTGTAATCTTTTTTAACTTGTTGAATACTGAATTTCATAGGTGGTTGAAGTATTTAGGTTCCAAATATGACAATGTTTTATAAATTTTGAAGTATTGTGTGTCTGAACGTGTAGATCTATAAAATCATAACTTAGTAAACTGCTAAAGTTAAAATGAGAATTATTTTATTGGTCTTCCTGCAGTGCTCCAAGGCTTAATCATGTGGGTCAAATCAAAGTCCCATCCCACAAACACCTTGTCGAAAAGTGGAAAGACCGCTTGGGTCATCTTCTCTGTTTTAGTGCCCATTAACAACCCAGTCAAATCTTCCTGCTTACTTCATGATTGGTTCCTTGTGCTTGTGACTTGTTTGTCAGGCTCAATTTCAAATTAAATTTCTGTGTCAGTCACATTGTTGAGGAAAGTGCATTCCCTCATTGTTTTTTAAGCTGCAGCATTTTGTGCATTTTATTGCCTATGTATTGTAACTAATATTCATTATAGAACTGATTGATTGACTGACTAGCTAGCTTGGGTAACTAATCCTTATGTTTGAATGCTTAGGCTTATAATATGTGGTAATGAGAATCTGCCTGTTGAAGTTTGTGTCTTGTCCCCTTGTCGTTTATCAGTTCCTTTCACTGGTTAACCCTCTGTATGACTACTTACCAGCATGGCTACTAATGGAGGTTCCACTGTTGTAAGCCTCGATTTCTTTGGACCCGTAGATGGCAGTAGCTCTAGCAACAATTATATAATCCCAGGTCAGCAGACTGTCTTAACTACATGGTTAGGCCTTGAACACTGTGATCACGTGACTCTTTACCCATGAACCAGGTTTGTCTGTTTGGAATCAGATCTATTTTATTGAAAGCAATGGTATCCTTCATCCAATTACGACAGTTTAATTTTTTTGATGTGCTGCAAATCACAAATCAACCAACATAATGCTTTCTTTAGGCATTTAACTCCTTTTGTCTTTATTTGTATGTGTTTTAGTATTCTTAAGCTGAAGTCCATTTACTTTAGCAATGTATTTCTTCGGAGACCAGGAAAATTAGATGATCTTGGCTTTCTTTCCGATTCCTGGCTTGTTTTTTTGTTGGAATGGGATGATTATTCCTCCTGTACATCCTGAGTTGTCTGAGGAGTTAATGGTGGGCTTTCCTTATGAACAGCTGGCACACCTATAAGGAATTTCCAGGGCACCAGTCAAATGACTGTGAAGGATTGAGGATACCTGTCCAGATTAGGATCATGCATTACCTGGAGGGAAGCTCAGGAGGCAGTGTGGTTTCCGTGGTTTATTGCTCTTGCCTTTCTTAGTGTTTTAGGTTCAGACAATCCTGAAGAGGAAGTTGCTATTAAAGTACCTCTGGCTAGTTCCTGCTGAGTACCATGCATACTTCAGACACAGTGCACCAATGGTAGAGAGAGTGAATTATATCATTTGATGGCAAGGTCAACAGTTAAAGCAGACATTCTGTCCCGAATGATGTGCTTGTTGAATTGTTGTTCCAAATAAGTACTGAGTATTTTGTCACACTCTTCACTTGACCCTTGTGGATGGAAGAGTGGTTTTAAGGGGTCAGGAAGTGAGCCTTCATGGTACACTTTCCTATAAATATTATAGTGTTGCTGTTCCTATATCTCTGCTGCCCTTATCCTTCGAGTGGTAATGGTCTTGAGTTTGATAGGTACTGTCTAAGGATCCTTTCTTGAATTTCTGCAATGTATCTTTCTCTGACCATAGCTGGTAAATGGATTAAATGTGGATGTGGTGCCTATCACACAGGCTGCTCTGTCCTGGATGGTGTCAAGCTTCTTGCATGTTGTTGGAGCTGCACCCATTCAGGCAGATGGGGAGTATTCTACCACACTCCTGCCTTGTGCCTTTGTAGATGGTGGACAGGCTTTGGGGAGTCAAGAGGTCAGTTTGCTGCAGGATGCCTACCCTCTAGCTAGCTGTCGTGTCTGTGATGTGGAGATGCAGTTGTTGGACTGGGCTGGACAAGATCAGAAGTCACACGACACCAGCTTACAGTCCAACAGGTTTATTTGAAGTCTCCAAGCTTTCAGCCTGATGAAGGAGCAGTGCTCCGAAAGCTTGTAATTTCACATAAACCTATTGGACTATAACCTGGTATCATGTGATTTCTGACCTAGCTGTTGTACCCATAGTATATATGTGGCTGTTCCAGTCCAGTTTCCGGTCAATGTAAATCCTCAGGATGTTGATATTGGTGTATTCTACGATTGTCATGCTGAACATCAAGGAGCAATGGTTAGAGTCTGTCTTGTTGGAAATGTTCAGCGTGTCCCTTGTATGGTGCAAAAGTTCTTGGATTTCTTTCCACTCCACTTCTGAGAAAACTACACAAAAATTTTCTTTTCAAGTGTGTCTTTTTCTTTGGGATGCATTCATTCCTTTCATTCTTGATGTGTTTTGTGACTTTTGTCTGATAAACATCTTGTTTTCCCCTGTCCCCACACCACCTTCACCTTTTCAGATGCTGTATGCAGCAATGTTATACACGTTCTTTAAAAGAAAACAGAACGTGTGATTTTTCTTTGTCCTATTTGGCATCTTGGGAATTTCAGTCCGCAGTTGTTTTGTGACAGTCATGTCACTTCTTTCCTGAAAACTTAGAAATTTTTATTGTTGTGCATGTGATAGGTTTTAAAAATAAACCTTTGTGCTTGTGGCTTATCTTTTGACAAACAGTCCCCATTGCTTATAACAGGTACATTCATACAAATTCAATTTTTCTACTACAAGTAATGGCCTTTACAACACAGCAGAGTTTTTTTTTAGATTGGATTAGATTCTCTACAGTGTGGAAACAGGCCCTTCAGCCCATCAAGTCCACACTGATCCTCCGAAGAGTAACCCACCCAAACCCATTCCCCTACTCTATTTACCCCTGACTAACGCACAGAACACTGTGGGCAATTTAGCATGGCCAATTCACCTGACCTGCACATCTTTGGAAACTGGAGCACCCAGAGGAAACCCATGCAAACTCCACACAGGCAGATATTAACATTAAAAATCTTTTATCCAATACAGGTTTTTTCTTGGAATGAAGAGTATTAATTAGAGTAATATTCTCGTTCTGTTTTGTCAGGCATTAATTAGCATCCATTCTTAACTCACATTAAATGTTTTTGGAATTATAAGCAAATCAATTTGTATTTTGAGCTTCAGCACTGTCTCACCTTAAGTGTGTCAAAAGCAAGAGGTGAGGTCACTGCATTTACATAGCACCTTGTTATTTTAGTGGAATATCATGACTTCACATTTGTTTAATTATGAGCTCACATTTGGAAAATTTCAGAATTAGAAAGCTGTTTTAATATGTACAGTGCGTCTGAGGTATGAACTAATGAATGAACACAGTGCAACCTTGTTATTAAAACCTTGTTATTAATACAAAGGGTAAATGTTTCTCACTTTTCAGCTGATAGAAATAACCATCTCTTTAAAACATTTCAAGTGATGTGGACTGTACTTATAAGGGAAGGGCTGCTGCTTGTGCTGTGTTGTAGTGCTTAGCTTGCAGCATCTAATTCACTGCCTGTTTGTTGTCTCTTTAGGGCTGTAACAAAGCAGGATCTTAATTGTTTCATTGTTTCTAAACTTCAGGAATCATTCTTAACCTGAGATGATTAACTTTCAAGAATTGAATGTGGGGTCCATGCTTTTTAGTGTTGAAGAAATTATCTTAGGGCGAGGTAGATACTGGATCAGTCCCATTCAGGGATTGGAGCTTGGAAACTGAAGGCTTCAACTTTGAGGTAGTGTAGAATGGGGGAGAAAACCCTTTGAAAGCTTTGTTACATCTCTAGTTGGTGATCATAATATTCTGTAAACATCCGCAAGAGGGGGATTTGAGCAAGTGTTGAAATTTCATTCAGATGGGCATTGCTCCAGTGATGGGCATTGCCACTAGCTCAGCAGTGTTCATATGTTCCTAACATTCAACCTACATTTCTTTAGAAGTTGAGCTGAATTGCTCTCACTGAGAGCCAGCATAGTCATGACAAACTGAATGGCCACTTCTTATTGTTATCATTGTATGATCTCAAATAGACCCATCATAGTTTCTGAGGTTTATAATCAGTGTTTGAGAAACAAAAGTCAACATAGTTAATTAGCTCAAAATGGCAGAATCATTAATTGTTTTCCATTTGAAATTTTGTTTTAAGACATTTTATCTTTATTTCTGGTTTCTGTGCTTTGTTTACGGGAACATTAATTGGAATGAAGTAGTGTAATTCCAGTGAACCAACTAACTATCGTGAGTACTGTCGACTGTACACACAGGCAGCATTTTAGTCTTATGTATATCTCGAACAAGTAGCATTCAGCTGCAGCAACTGTAAATGTATTTAGGCCTCCTTTTCCTCTGCGCTATCTGAAGATTAACTGGAATGACTCACTATCATGATTTGTTGAAATCAACCAATTCATTGGTGGCCTATCTGCCCTGTCATTGCCATATATCCTGATGCATTTGTAAAATGAATCTTCAGTATCTTGAGTTACTATCTCCTTTAAGGCAATAGTTATGTTATCACTAAATGTTGAGGAGGGAATCCTGACTCTGTATATTTATAACAGTGGTTGCTCTTAACCTGAATAGAAGAAACTGATTTGAGAATTGAAAACATTTCCAGTTCTGCTGCATCCTATTGAATATCAAATATAAAGTGAAGATCCATAGAAGTTTATTTCTAGCTCCCACTGTCTTTTACATTGCTGAATTTTCAATATATAATCTATTTCAATATAATGAAGTTATTTTTTATTTTATTTTTCCAAAAGATGTAACAGATGCAACAAGTGAATATAAACCTTCATTGAACATTCAGCCTTACTCTCTCTATTACAGTTACAACATAGCAAGTGGTTGGGATGAGTTTGTATTTTAATAGTTGTTTGTGGCGTAGTTTTATCCCCCCCCCCCCACCCCCCCGGACATTAATGGATGGCAAAGCCAACATTCCCCAAACTATCATTGTTACCATCTCGCTATGTGTTGTGCTGGGAGTGGGCCTCAAACCGATTCTGAAAGGCATTTTGTATCCTGTTTCACTCAGCTCCCAGCTTCTCTTGAAACATAAAACATTCACTATTGACCATCCAAAAACATGTCTAGTTTGAAAAGAATCATTCTGTAGTTAATCTTTTCTAGTGATACTGTAGATACTAATTGTAAATCCATTTCCGTCACCAATCCCATGCCTGCTGTACAGCATTGCAGGCCAAAGAATTGGTAACATTCTCATGCTAATTCCCAGACTTTCTGCTAATGATTCCCCTTTTCTTGAGCCATAACAGCAGTTAAATCTTACAATGCAACTCCAGCGAATTGTCTAGTTTGTTTAGTTAGGTAACAAAATTGTAGGGAAGGAGATAATCTTTATATCGTTCTTGCTCATGGTTTCCGTGAAGGCTTTCTGATTTTATTTTGCCAATTTTTCCCTGAAAAAGTATTAAAAGGTGGCACTGAAGTAAATCTATTGTTAAAATGTTGCTCAAAGGTTTTCCTGTTTCAAAAGAAGGGTGGTAATTGAAGATGCAACTCCCTTTTAATGTCAAACAATTGGCTGATGCTGTCTGTTTTTCTTTAAACATTATTCATGATTAGAAAGTAAATTGTGAATTATTGAAGGGATAGCATTTTGGATAATTCACTGAAATGTAGCCCAAACAAGGAAGTTAAATGCATTGTGATTGAAACTAGCATTACCATCCTGTTCACTTACTGAAATATGACTACTGTGCAATAAAAATAAGTGACATCTTTCAAAATTGCAATTAATTACATTTTCCCATTGCAAAATAGCATTATACTATTGCTTAACAGCTGCACAAGTTTAGCCTTAGCCTTAGCTCAAGAAAATAGGAATGAGCATAAATCAGCTTTTCCAAAAGCTTGCACTTGTTTCTAGTTAGTTGCATGGGTACCTCGCCTATATCTGCCCTACAGCGTGCAATACTGAGGGTAGTTAGCAGGTTTGAATTTCATTCCTAACAAACATCTAGAGACTTAGGAGCAGGAGTTGGCCATTCGATAAGATCCGAGCTGATCTCGTTGTGACATAATCTCCACCTTTCCTGTCAGTTCTTCATAACTCTGAACTTAACTTACTCCTGAATAAATGTAAAGACTCAGCTGCCAGTACCTAGTCTAACCAGTGATATCCACATCCAATGAACTCATAGTAACAAACATGTTACTCTGTATCATATGCATTTATCTTGTGCAAAATCCTTTGATCTGATATATTTTAAACACTTATTGAAAATCCACGTACACCACATCCACTAGTTTCCCTCTCTTCATCAGATGTTACTTTGTCAAAAAAACTGTAATGAGTAGATAAATCGGTTTTCTATTACATGCAGTCACGTTGACTCTGATAATGTTGTGAATTTGAGTATTCTGCTGTAACCTCAGCATTGGATTCTAATACTTATGACTGTTGCTTCCCTCCTTCCTTAAATAAAGGGGTTGCATTTGCTATTTTCCAATCTGCTGGAGCCACTCCGGGATCGAAGGAATTTTTGAAGATTAAAAGCAATTCATTTCCTCTCTGTGAGGCCACTTCTTTTAAGGCACTAAGATGCTAGCCATTTGGTCCTGTGGGAGCTCTTAATATGTTTATTACTTGTTTGCTTTGTCTCCCAGTCTGCTTTAAGTCTCTCTATTCTTTTTAGTCAGGCTTTGTTTGTTTAAACTCTGTCCAATTTTCTCACCCACTATTCATCTTTGGAAATGTGTACAGTGTTTCTTTTGATCTCTTTCTTAGCCATGGATCCTTCTCTTTCATTCTAATTAGGATAAATCTTTACTGAAAGTAATTAAATATCTTCTTCAAAGTCTTCCATAGCAAATCTATTTTCCTATGTTTTGACCTAGCTTTCCTGGTCACTGTAGTCACACGGTGTCATGATGGCCTTTATTCAAGTTTAAAACACATGTCATGGACCTACGTGCTTCCATTTTAAAAAATGATTCATTCTATATCCTGGCTGCTGATTCAGGTGGTTAGTGTCTGAGGGCTAGCCACACAAACTCTACTGCTATTGCAAAGGGGCAGCCTATCTTTCTCTCCACTACCGGAATTAGGAACTGCTGCTTCAAATGCAACAGAAGATTTTGGAAACCATGCTTTGTATGGGGTTTACAAATGAGATGCTTGGAGTATTTTGAAAGTAATGCAATGGCTTTACCATGGCACCAATGAAAGCCCTTTGGATTGGGAGTAGGAAGAAGCCATATAGCCCCTGATCGTCATCCAGGATTAGTTTTGGAATAGTCTCTGTAGTTTATTTAATTTATTAACTTTCTGAAATGTTATTGTATCTAGCAAAATAAAACAGTTACTTTCCTATTGAGATATCATAAGTGTTCAGAGACAATGTGCAAGGAAAACAAAGCTAGTAAACAGGTACTGTTAGGAAGGCTAGAGGCATATTGCTGTTTGTTTGCAGGGGGCTTGGAATGCAAGAATAAAGAAGCCTCCCTACAAGGTTGCAAGGTGACAATGAGAATAGTGTTCAGTGTTTGTCATTACATTTAAGGAAGGATATGCTTGCGTTAAAGACAGTACAGTGAAGGTTCACTAGGTTGGCCCTACATATGAGGCTTATTCTGTGATAGGCTGAATGAACTTTGACACATTCAAGATTCTGAAAGGGTAGATGTTCTGATTTTGTGTGTGTCCCATCAATTATTTAGGATAGAGGTTCCAGTCCCACACCGATATGTTGTTCACTGCGCTGAAATTATTTCCAAGTAACTGAGTTGTATTACAACTTAAAGGTAATTAGGGTGAGCAATTAAATCCAACACCACCGCATTCTGTGAAGATTTGGTAATGCCGGTGTTGGACTGGGGTGTACAAAGTTAAAAATCACACAACACCAGGTTAGAGTCCAACAGGTTTAATTGGAAGCACACTAGCTTTTGGAGCGATGCTCCTTCTTCAGGTGAATTCTGTGAATGCAATCTCAAGAGGGTGTTGAATTCCCCTGAGTTGTTGTCATGTAATTGAAAAGTGCCATTTTGATTTGATGCAAGACGACAGTTGGTCACTGCTGCTTATGTAGAAATGATAATTGCCTTGCACTTAGAGAAAAGTCTGAATACGAATAGCTGCTGAAATATTTCACAACTTTTCTAGATGTTCATAAGGGTTGAAATTAAAACCGAACTACCTTTAATATTACTTGCTGTTGGGCAGATACATGTACCCATGCAGCTAACTAGAAACACGTGCAAGCTATTGGAGGAGCTGATTTAAGCTCATTCTCTCTGAACTGAACTTACTTTATTAGCTCATTCCAATTCAGTGTAACTTGCACTACCTGACCTTTTGGTTTTGGATACTGAGGCAAAATTATCTTCCAGTTTTCTCAGTAATCTAGAAATTCTACAGGTGGCAGTTGATCTTTGTTCTGCCTCTGCTTTACTGGTTTTGGGTTTACTTGCCCTTATACGTGGCCTAATTCTTTGAATATTTTTGGAGCATAGCTATTTTTAGACCTATATTGAGAATGTATTTACCTGTGAGAGCAGCCATGCAGCTTTACAGTGAATACTTCTTTATTCTGAATGCTCCATCTCCTGATGGAGAGATGAGTAACAATATACAGTTGCAGTTTCTGACTTGGCCATTTGGCTTGATTGTACAATCAAACAGCAGTCTGCTCCTTTCAAGGTACCACAGCATGCTGCAAGTGTTTGCAGAGAAGCATCACACTGCCATGTCAAGAAGCTCATGTTTGGCATTTTGTCAGGGGTAACTTTGACCAGGTGATCTTACAAATAAGGTAGGCAGGGGATCAGTGATGATATGCCACTGTCCACTCGTTTTCACCTTTCTTGGACATAGTTTTGTTTTTGTTCATGGGTATGGGTATTGCTGGCTGGGCCAACATTTATTGCCCACTCCTAGTTGCCCTTGAGAAGGTGGGGGTGAACTGCCTCCATGAACTGCTCCAGTTCCATTTGATTTAGGGACACCCATAATGCTATGAGGCAGAAAGTCCAAGGATTTTGACAGAATGACTATATATTTCCAAATCAGGATGGAGAGTGCCTTAGAGGGAATTTGCAGGTGGTCATGTTCCCAAGTATTTGATAGAATCTCTACAGTGTGGAAACAGGCCCCCAACAACTCACTCTGACCCACTGAAGAGTAACCCACCCTATTACTTTACATTTACTCCTGACTAATGCACCTAACCTACACATCCCTGAACACTACGGGCGATTTTAGCATGGCCAATCCATCTAACCTGCACATCTTTGGACTGAGAGGGGAAACTGGAGCACCCGGAGGAAACTGGGGAGAATGTGCAAACAACTCACAGTCACCCGAAGCTGGAATTGAACCTGGGTCCTTGGCGCGGTGAGGCAGCAGTGCTAAACACTGAGTGACCTTTGCTGTCTTTGTCCTTCCATGTGGAAGTGGTAATGGATTTGGAAGGATGCTGTCTAAATATTTTCAGAGCACCTTGTAAATAGTACACACTATTGCTACTGAGCATCAGTGGTGGAGAGAGTGATTGTGTGGATGTGGCGCCAATCAGGTGGACTGCTTTCTCCTGGATTGTCAAACTTCTCAAGTGTTGTTGGAGCTACACCCATTCGGGCAAATATGATTTGTACCTTGGAGATGATGGACAGGCTTTGGGGAGTCAAGAGGTGAGTTGTTTGCCGCAGGATTCCTATCCTCTGACCTGCTTATGAAGCCACAGTATTTAAGTGGCTAATCCAGTTCAGTTTTTGTTCAATGGTAATCTCCAGGATGTTGATGTTGGGAAATCAGTAATGGGAGCATAGTTGATTACCAAGAGCTGATGGTTGATTATCTCTTATTGGAGGTGGTCATTGCTGGTATTTGTGTGGCGTGAATGTTTAATATTAGGTCCCGTGTTAAGTAGCTCAGAGGAACAAACACATTTAAAAATGGAATATAATTATCCTTTATATCAATTCCTCTTATTCTGTACTGAAGGATATTTCTGTGGTAGGTCGGAGAGGGGGTACAGAGAAACAGTTGGGAACAAAAATATCATGACAGACACTCACGAGCATGTGCCATGACGGCAAAACAAACAATTCGAAACATTTTGTCTCCAATTTAGGAAGTAGAAACTTACCCTTTTGTTATTCCTTCACTTTGAGGCACGGAGGTATTTCTGCCAGAACCATGTCTTGGATCAGCTTGCTTACTGTGGGATATTGGGAATACAAGCTGGGACCGTTTGGGTCTCAGTCTGACTGTGTGCAATATCAAGTGATGCTCCTGCTGACTAAGGAGTGGAGTCTGCTGAACTACAGGTT
This sequence comes from Chiloscyllium plagiosum, assembly GCF_004010195.1. Lineage (NCBI taxonomy): Eukaryota > Metazoa > Chordata > Chondrichthyes > Orectolobiformes > Hemiscylliidae > Chiloscyllium > Chiloscyllium plagiosum. Next base: position 104,875,197 of record NC_057718.1, on the reverse strand, counting down.
GCACAATTTGTTGTTTTATTCAGGAGATATTGTACAAAGCTGTACCATTTTAAATGGTGGATATGTCTATGTACTTAAATAACTTTTTGACTATTTTTCAAAGAGCATTTCTGCCACTTCCAGGGACCATCATCTTGCTTATGTTTCTAACTTAGTTTAGTCGAAGTGATCTTCATCTTGGGGCGGGTTCACATTTTTGTCTCCTCAGCAAATTTAGTTTAATGAAGTTGAAAGCAGACTGATAACCTTGAGATGAATTCTGAAATTATTTGCTCTATTGAAAGTTGCAGACTTCGATATTCAAGACTGTGATGAATGAAAATTAATGGTTTTGTACATTTGCCAGTGTGTGCACATAAATTCCCTGGAAAATAGGTTTGACAAATGATTTACAATACGTTGAACTTGTAGGTTGGAAAGGTCAGAGCTGTTTCTTTGCTTTCTTTACTTTGAAAAACACACTGTTTCAGTGAATGGGCTTACTCGAACCTGCTTGTAAGACTATTGAATTCTTTGAGGAGAAAGTGAGGTCTGCAGATGCTGGAGATCAGAGCTGGAAATGTGTTGCTGGAAAAGCGCAGCAGGTCAGGCAGCATCCAGGGAACAGGAGAATCGACGTTTC
>NC_057718.1:104866157-104874408 GCF_004010195.1 Chiloscyllium plagiosum | reverse complement strand
AGTGTTGAGCCACATGGTGGTTGGGTTGGTTGGTCCGGGTGTCCCAGAGGTGTTCTCTGAAACGCTCTGCAAGTAGGCGGCCCGTCTCCCCAATATAGAGGGGGCCACATCGGGTGCAGAGGATGCAATAGATGATGTGTGTGGAGGTGCAGGTGAATCTGTGGCGGATATGGGGCCTTGGAGGGAGGTGAGGGGGGGAGGTGTGGGCGCAAGTCTTGCACCTCCTGCGGTTGCAGGGGAAGGTGGCGGGAGTGGAGGTTGGGTTGGTGGGGGGTGTGGATCTGACAAGGGAGTCACGGAGGGATGTATTCGTATCAGAGGCAGCTCAGAGAGGATTCCCTAAATTGTTTCCAGAGAAGAGGACTTTCTCTTATGAAGAGAGATTGGGCAGTTTAAGCCTGTACTGTCTAGAGATTAGGAAAATGAGAGGAAGTATATTCGACATATATAAAATCGGAAAGGAGATTTCTAAAGAAGACCCAGAGAGGATGTTCCCTTACATGGGACAATCTGGAACATAGCAGCAAATTACTGCAGATGCTGGAATCTGTACTGAAAACAGCAAGTGCTGGAAATCACAGCGGGTCAGACAGCATCCATGGAGAGAGAACAAGCTAATGGATGCTGCCTGACCCACTGTGATCACCCAGCATGCTTTGTTTTCAGGGCAATCTAGAACAAATGGTCTTGGTTTCAGGATAAGGGATAGCGGATTTAAGACAAAGATGAAGAGCAATTGATTCTCAAAGGAATGTGAATGTGAGAGATTCACTCCTCCCACAGTGTGTGGCATGTGCTGGGATGTTGGGAAATTGGAGAAGGGTTAAAGGGTTAAGAAGTTGAAGCTGAGATGAAGCCAGCCATGACCTCCTGAACTGGCAGAGCAGGCTTAAGAGGCTGAACAACTCACTCCTCCTAGTTCTTGTGTTTCTACAAATATTGGCCTTTACACATGAATAGCCTGACTTTTCTTCAAGTCAGCCTGTAACTCTGGCTTCTCGGTGACTGAACTTTCTTACAGTTTGTCACTTTACATTCTTTCTGATGTACTGTTCTAATCTTAGATGACCCATTTTCAAAGATTATAAATTTGCTTCTGCGGTCAGCAGTAATTTTCATTTCTGTAGTTTGGATTAATCATGTAATACTTTGCCAGGTAAAATTTATTCAGTGTCTGCATTTTTAGTGGTAGTCCCAAGATCAAGAGTTTGCAAAATAGGAAGAACTCATTTGCTATCAGTTGCAAAGGGTATTTCTGTGCTGTACAACTCTGACTGTATTTCAAATCATTTAATCAATATTGTACAAGGTATTTAAAAGGCCAGGTTTCAGCTGCAGCTAAGTTGCAATGACTATCACTAACCAAAATAGTATTTATCTATCGGGAAGAAAGCGATGTGGAAACTGTTCAATATGGAGAGTTTCCTTTAAATTTCAAGCAATCTGCACTGTGTATGCAAACGTGGGCCACATTTTTACAGAGAATCTGTTCTGTCATGCAAAACAATGTCGCCATTTAAACTCCTCAGCGGTGACTTGGCTAATTCTGTGCGCGATTGGAAACTTCAGTGAGATTGCAGCTGGCATAATAAGGATTGAAACTTGTTAACAGTTTGGTAATTTTGATATAAATATTTCAGATGTTTACAGAAATCGGAACCCTGGGCTTGGAGCTATATTGGTAGCTGTGTAGCTGAGTTCCATGTGGCTGTAGCAAGGTTCCTCTGATTCTGTTCCACATTACCTTGCAGGTGTTGACCCAGAACTGTATGAGCTGACTACATGTAAACTGGAAGACTCTGGTACAGTAAACCGAATGACTGATGCATTTGCTCGGCTCATGTTGACAGCAGAGAAGACTAGCACATCCACCAGGTAAGGAATCGCATTATTTGAAATCCCATCCAGCAGGTAGGTTTACCAGGGATGGTGCAGTGTACACAACAGTTGGGTATCTGATTAAAAATTAAAATATACTTTTGTATTAATATTTAAGGTGCTTAATCTACATGATGTTCCCCAGAAACAGAACCTTGACAATGAACTGCTTCTTGAAAGTGTCTCAAGTGTAACCCAGTTTATTTTCTTTGAACTGGAGATATTCTTTGTGAATAGCTGAACAAAGACTCTCCAATGTAATTCTGTTTTGAAGTGAATTCCGTGTTGACAGTGCACAGCTGTCTTCAGTGGGATCATCTTTCATCCAATTCAGACACAGTTGCATTTCCAATATTTGTAGCTGCTCTGAAGATGGGACCTGTTTATTTCACATTCTTTCCTATCTATAGCCTTGTGTCTCACCTCTTCCTTGTGGAGATGCCAATGGTGGACTGGGGTGGATGGTTTTGGAAGTCACATGACACCAGGTTATATTTGAATTCTCATGCTTTTGGAGCACTCCCTTCAGGTGAAATTGTGAAGAAGCAGCGAATAAACCCCCTGGAGGGCTATAACCTGGTGTCACATGCCTTCCAATCCCTTTTCTGCTTATTTCACCTCACTCATCACTGCAATTAAAACTCAGCAGTAATCTGTGATGTGTTTGTGATCGCAGTGCACTATCCTTGCTCTTTGTTCCTGACACACCCCCTGTCACTTACGTTTAAACAGACTTAACTACAGCATTCTTCCCTTATACCTTCCCCCCCTCTTTTCCATGGCACTGCCCACTCAGCAGGTTTCATAGAGAGCTGCCAACATTTGCCACTGTCACATCCCTCACTGCAGCTTTCGGTTCCTCTGCTATCTCTCTCATATCACCATGGCTGATGCCTCCAGCCCTTGGTGAATATAGTATTCCTCCTATGTCACATTAAAAGGCCAAGACTATTGCCTTTTCTGATTAATTCCTGACATATGAGCATTGCTGGCTGGGCCAACATCTGCTACCCATCCTGAATTCCTTGAGAAAGTGGTGCTGAGCTGTTGCCTTGTACTGCCAGAGACCATATGCTGTAGTAACCCTGGCATGCTGTTAGGGAGACCGAGCATGACATAGTGCCAAGTAAGTGGCTAGGAGGGAAATGTGCAGGTGGTGGGATTCCCATGTATCTGCTGCCTTGTCCTTCTGTATAGAGTTGGTGGGGTTTGGAACCTGCTATTAAGACAGCTTAGTGACTTTCTGCAGGGCATCCTGAAAGTGGTGCACACTCCTAAGTGTCAGTGGTAGAGGGAGTGGATATTTGTGGTGTGCCAATCAAGTGGGCTGCTTTGTCCTGGTTGGTATAAAGCTTCTTGAGTGTTGATGGAGCAAGTAGGGTGTATTCCATCACATTCCTGACTTGTGCCTTGCAGATGGTGGACAGGCTTTAGGGAGTTATTCAGTGCAGTGTGCCCAGTCTCTGACTCTCCTTGATCTCCATTCCCTGTTCAATAGTTCTGTCATTGTCCCAGGCCATGCCAAGCTGTTTAGGCCCTGAGCTATGTTTTTGATCTCGGTATCCTCCCCATCAGCAAGAAAGAGTGTTCCAGTAGGTGCAGCATCACCGGCCCTTGCCCCTGCCCCTGCCCCTGCCACATTTGTCCACCCTTCCCTTTGCTCCTTTAGGTTTGGCTATTACAAAGCTTTCTCCGGCAGCTTCCTGTTTCCCACCCAGTGTGAACTTGAGTTGATCCAATGTTTTGCTGCTTAGCTCCTTTCTTCATTCATTTGCAGGATGAGGTGTCGCTGCTAGGTCAGTATTTATTGCCCATCCCCATTTGCGTAGAGGGCAGTTAAGAGTCAACCCACATTGCTGTGGGTCTGAAGTCATATGGAGGTCAGATCAGGTAAGGAAGGCAGATTTCCTTCCCTGAAGGAGATAATTGAGCCAGATGGGTTTTTAGACAATCGACAGTGATTTCATGATCTTCAGTAAATCCTTGATTTCAGAATTTGTTTATTGAATTCAAGTGGGGACTGGGGCTGGGAGATGATCTGAGTTTCTGGATGAATAGTCTCGTGATAATGGCACTTGGCCATTGCCTTCCCTTCCTGATTCTCCATGCCCCCCCTCTCCTTGCTGACCTGTGAATTGCAGATCATCAGTGGCTTGATTTTAAAGCTCCCCAGTTCTTGCCCTCAGCCTCTGGTCTCTACATTCTCCTTGTTTTGCCTTGATGCTGCAGATCCCATTTGGATCACTCCACCATTTGACTCCTGTAAATTCACCTGTTTGGATTCTTAATCTTTTCTCCACCACCCTCTTGCCCCCCCCCCCACTTCCCAAAATCTATCCCTGTGCCTGAGTTATTGGATCGGAGAGACTGCTTTCTATCCAGGCATGTGAATTGCTTTGGCAGGTGAAGGTGCTGTGTAAACACTGTTTATAATCTCCAGCTTTTTCGAGGGAGTAAAGCTTTTGATGTTGTTTTACACTGATCTTTGAATATTTGACTTCTGGACTTTATGCATCACTCTGACTTTCAAAAATAATGTTGAATGTTTTTTAGTATTCCTTGGCTGAAGTATTCAAATTTATAATAATTATTTATTTTCGTTAGGAAACCAAGACAGGAGGAAGTTCTCAGTACAGAAGCAGCCAAAGTGATAGCGAGCCTTCCTGACCTGTCATTCATGCACGCCAAAGTGCTGATGTTCCCAACCACATTAACACCTTTGGTAAGCTGCCACACAGACTGAGCCAAGGATCCCACTTTTATTTTTCTGAACATTTTAAAATCAGTCTAATTTTGGCTTTCTCAAAATAAAATGAAACTAATCAGTCATTCAGATGATTTGTTGCTCGCCAGTTTCTGGAGAGTTCCACAGAGAATACATTGATGTTTATTTATTTATACCAAGGTGATTTAAGTGTTTATATTAGAGAAGAATCTGTAAATATCAAGTTTTTCTTTGCAGGTTAATTATCTTTTGCTGTGCTGGGTTTATAAATTTCTCTCATGTCAGCTAATCTGTCAGGGACTTGCAGAAAATGATTGCAAACTGATGTAACTATTCCGATTCTGACCAACGGCGGGATCCTGGTGAATGTTGGGTTTTGTTTCCTGTTTAGTTTTTTTTTTGTGGAGGTTTGGATGGTTTCCAAGCCCGTTCAGTAAAGCATCACTGGTTCTCGGCATTTCGGGCACTGCCATTTTCCACATCAAGCCGGTGGTCTGTCTCATACAGAGCCAAATAGCAGGGATGCAACCACCTTTCGAGACACGACAGAGCTGAAATGGCCTTGGTCATTTAGGAAACCACTATCTCAGAACAATACAGGCACCAGTTCAGCTGGTCTCCAAAGTGATGCTGTATCCCACAAACCTGAGCTCATTTGGGGGGTGAGGGACCAATATCTAAATGTCTTATTCAGATTCTTGAGGTGAAACCTGATCTTTATTATTATTTCTGCTTTATTTTGCCAATGCATCTATTGAGGATTTTGCACAGTGTAAAGACAAGGTGGACATAATAGTTTGCAATGATTTGAGCTGTATGTACAGTAATAACTATGAATTGTAAATGTTGGTGAAATTCCTATGGAAAAATTCTGGTACAGAGAGGAAGCTGTATAGGTTGATGTGCATGCCCAGGTTCTTTTATAACTGTAGAATGTACATTTCCTTTTAGAATATACAGAAATAAAGAGAGATGATTTGAAAATCAGTTGTTCTGTGGTTTTTCAGTGACAGTAAGTGCTGTGATTTTGTCACCGGCAAGGCTAATCCCTAATTGCCCTTGAACTGAGAGGTTTGCAGGGCCATTTCGGAGGGCCGTGTAAGAGTCTACCATGTTGCTGTGTGACTGGAGTCACATAGGCCAGATCGGGATAAGGATGGTAGATCTCTCTCCCTAAAGGATACTAATAAACTCGGGTGGGTTTTTACAACAATCAATGACTGTTTCCTGCTCACCATTAATCATACGAGCTTTCAATAGCATCTAGATTCCCCAGTTGCCATGGAAGGATTTGAACCCTAGATCATGTGCCTTTGCACTATTAATCCAGCAACAAATCCATTACCCCACTGCCATTCGCATCTTATGTAGATGTTGCAGGGTCAGTGTTAACTCTAACCTGGGTGTGAAGACAGTATCTTTAATGGTGCTGCTCAGAAACTGAAGCCTTTGTTTGAAAACCTGTCCCTTCCACATTAGGACAGTGAAATCAGTCCATGGCCATTTTTTGAAAACAGTTTATAGTTCTGATGCAATTAGCGAATGACTGGACACTGGCTTTTAAACAGCAAAGTGAATAATTGCATTGGAGATGTTTTCTAATTTGTCTGTTCAGGGATGTCATGACCCCTCTCGGAAGCAGATGGGACTTGAACCTGGCTCAGAGGTAGGGATAAGGTTGATATAAACACTGAAGGTGGTGTGGAGGGAGTAAATAATAGTTGGGAATAGAGACCAGAGAGAGCAAGAACAACAGCTGGGCAAACAAAGGACTGAGAATCAATAGCTGCTAATGGGGACCATTTTCCTTTAACCTGATGATGGCCATTCTGTGGCTGGACAGCATTGTTCATCCTGTGGAGTAACACTGCCCTCTGGTGTGCAGATTCTGTCATGCAGCATCATCCATAAAACCTTTCAACAAAACCAGTTGAGGTTCGAATTGTGAGCTGCAATGGCCTATCACTGATTAAAATCTGCCAAACTCAGATTACATTATATTTCACATCTGACAAGCACATTTAGAGTTGAATATTTTTGAGTTAAGAAAGTATTTGTTGCCTTGGGAAATGGTTGAATGTTGTTTTTCTGAGTTTTCAGCCAAACTGAGCAGACTGAAGTGGTTGGTGGCCAGTTACCAGTCACTCCACACACAGCAAAAGCAGTGCATCCTCAATCTTTCCAACATGCTTCTCCCACTTGCTGTTTCATCTTGTTGTTCTCACTTAATACTCCCATTTCCAGCCCAGAATGTTTACATTGCCACTCAGACGTCGATAACATTTCAAGCAGAACCTGCCATTGCCATCGTCATGAGTCATTGCAACAAGTTTCAGTCAGTGCGACATGCGCCATTTGCCAGAGAGTGAATTCTTCCACATAAGACAGCAATCACACCATAAATCCTGATGTCTACTTCAATACAACTTTAAAAAAAAATGTCACATTGGCTCTCTACTGCATTGTGTCCTTACAACAGCGGATAAGCAGTTTCGGTGAACTCCCAGAAAATCTCTATAGAGTCCAAAGTGAAAGATCTGGAAAGCCTGGCCTACTTGGAGAAGAGTTGAAGAGAAAGTAACCTTTTTTATTTCCTTCGATGTGACCAGTGACTCCAGCTCTGTCATAGACAATTCTGCAAACTAAAATCCAAAATGTTAGTAATACTGGGAACTTGCTAAGGATCCAGGGTTTGTTATGCACATGATTGACAGCTACTAACTGCTGCAACAGGCAATCTGCTCTTCAAAATCCAAGATGCAACACCAGACCATTCGGCCCATTGAGTCTGGGTTGGATTTTTGGAAGTGCTCTCTAATTGCTCTACTCAGAATCATACAGTGAAGGCCCTTCAGCCCATCGACTCTGTACTGACAAAGATTACTGTAAATCCACACTCGGCCCAGTTTTCCAACAGTAGGCCCATAGCCTTAAATGTTATGACATTCCTCTGAATACTGTCAAAAGTTGAGGTTTCCCTCAACTCCCCTCCCATGCAGCGCATTCCAGACTCCCATCATCTTCTGGGTGAAAAACATTTTCCTCCAATCCCCTCTAACCCTCTTGCTTTTCACCTTACTGATACACCCTTGTTAGTGACCCTTCAACTTGGGCAATCAGCTGCTTTGTTTCCATGCTTTTCGTAATCTTACACATCGATCAGGTTCCCCTTTGGCTCTCTCTGCTCCAAACAGCCTGAGCTTATCCAGCACCTCCTCATCACTAAAGGACGCTCCATCCCAGGCCACATCCTGCCCATCCTTTTCAGTCTCTGCTTTCTGATCCCAGTAGTTCACTATGTAATTGTCTTTATTACCTCCTGTTTTTAATCAATTATCATAACTCTATTTTCTAGTAACTGACTCGTGGATAGAAGAGGGACAGGAATGGTTGTTGGAGGTTCCTGGTTACAGATGTTTCAGTAAGATTAGGGAGGGTAGTAAAAAAGGAGGGGGGGTGGCGTTGCTAATTAGAAATGGTATAACGGCTGCAGAAAGGAAGTTTGAGGGGGATCTGCCTCTGGAGGTAGTATGGGCTGAAGTCAGAAATAGGAAAGGTGCAGTCACCTTGTTGGGTGTTTACTATAGGCCCCCCAATAGCAGCAGAGATGTGGAGAAACAGATGGGGAAACAGATTGTGGAAAGGTGC
>NC_057718.1:104857778-104863824 GCF_004010195.1 Chiloscyllium plagiosum | reverse complement strand
AGTTTCAAACATGTGTGTCAAAGCTGCTCACACGCCCTGTCCAACATGGAGTGCAATACACCGGGAAGTGAATGATAATGAGATGTCAGGGGTAGGTTCTTTACCCAGAGAGTGGTGGGGGCATGGAATGCGCTGCCTGTGGGAGTGGCAGAGTCAGAATCATTGGCGAACTTTAAGTGGCAATTGGATAGGTACATGGATAGGTGCTTAAGCTAGGACAAATGTTCGGCACAACATCGTGGGCCGAAGGGCCTGTTCTGTGCTGTATTGTTCTATGTTCTATGACCACTTTGCTAGCAGATAGTTTCTTAATTCTGTCCAATCCCTTCATGACTTAAAGACCACCGTATCATTTTAAGAGCAGCCTGTTTCTATTCTACTGAATAACTTTTTCCTCCATATCTGTTGGAGCTGATCAGATAGCAGTGATACCTACTGGGGTTGTGACGCGTTATACTGTCAGTGTATCTCAGTAGCTAATGTTCCGGACTCCATATAAAAATAAATACCTTCCAAAATGCAGCTTGACACTTCAGTCAATCGCTGAGACAGAGCCACAATGTCAGTAATGCACTCTTTCAGATTAACCAAGACTCAGTCTGTACTGTCAGAAAGATTGAGAAAGGTTCTCATGTCCATTTGGGATGAGGTGCCAAATAAGAGACTGAGATTTCCAGTGACAGCAGCTGCCTGATATATTAATATTGCTACTGAGGTATTAACAGGAAAAGACAGGGTTGATAAAGAGAAACTATTTCCACTGGGTGGAGATTCTAGAGCTAGGAGGCACCGGCTCAGAATTAGGGCCAGATGTTAGGAAGTGCCTCTACACACACAGGCTGGGTCCAGGTTTGGAACACAGCAGCAGCGGGGGATGCTGAATCAGCTGCAAATTTTAAATCTGAGATACCTTTTTTCTTGGCAAAAGTAATAAGGGATTTGGAACTAGGCCTTAGATCAGCCATGATCTTATGGAATAGTGGAACAAGCATGAGGGCTGAGTAGCCTACTCCTGTTCCTATAATCTTAGCATAGTATATCATGTGAGGCTGGACTTATTCCCTACACACTCTGGGTGGTGTGGGTAGGTCCTGGGACGGGCGCAGTCTATCCTGTCTGTCTGTCATGTTTTTCACAGCCTCTGTCTTTGTGTGATCTCGGGAATTTGGATGAATTGAGTTGAAAGGATATGTTGAACAAGGGGGTGAATTGAATGTTTGTTTTCAAGGGACATTACGGACGTGAGGCTTGTGTTCTGTGGTTGGCAGTGGAGTCGACAGGATGTGGGGGGGGGGGGGGGGTACATGTTGAAAGGTTGGAAGTGAAGTTTGAGTATGTGAAGCCAGGCTCTGAGAGGACAATGAGGGGCATACTCAGCAATTAGTGCCATGAGTGACTGAGTTGTAGTACACACAGGGTTTGTTAATATCAATGTAATAGACTCAATTGGCAAGAACCCCCCCCCAACAAGGCAAATTGGACTTGGAACCCATTTCCTAGTGGTCACCTCCAGGCTCTTAATCCAGCCCCAGCTCTGGCCTGTCAGCAAACTCAATGAGCCAACAAATTCACACGATTGTCGGAGTGGTGTAGGACCCTTCTCTCCAGGTCAGAGGTCACCCTCTGAGTCATGGGTCACTCTGTCTCTGTCTCTGTCCCTGTCGCTCTGTCAAACAGGCCAGTCAGAGTTTCAGGTGTGGACCCATTACAGACAAATTTGGAGAACCCTGAATAATTCTGCATTGGAGTCTTCAATGAGAAGTTAAGAGGCTATCCCGAATTCTGCTGTCCATATCTGTCTTCCCCGCTGCCCCGAGCTCCCCAATATGTATCGGTTCTTGGAGAAAGTGCCTCAATATTAAAATATCTATCCTTTCTCCATGACCTGTCCCCTCCCTACCTCTAGAAATGCCTCCAGGTTGTCATCCTCTACAATCTTCGTGCATCTCCATTAACTTCCCCTTTCCCAAAGTTTCATCAGCCCCACAGTCAGTTATTTTGTCACATTGACTTCCTCCGATGGTTGAATTATGATGAGCAGACTGGACCTCCTGACCTTGTAGCCCCCCTTTTTTAACCTCCCCCCACTGGTGTATGTGCGTGTGTGTGTGTGTCTCTCTGTGCAGAGATTCCTCATGTAGTGGCACTGTGGCCACATGGTGGGGCTCTAACTCTCCAGTTTAACAGAAACAGGAAATGGCCATTCAACATCATCATGGCTGATCCTCACAATGCCATTTCCCGTGCTTTTCCCAGACACCTCAACAACTTTTACTTCCAGAAATTTCTATTATTTTCTTAAACTTAAGTAATTTGGCCTCTACTGCCTCATCCTGTGCAGAATTTCACACATTCAACACCCTCGAGTGAATAAATATCTCATCTCAGTCCAAAATGGCCTCAACTGAGACTGTGACCCCTTATCATAGAACCATCGAATCTCTATAGTGTGGAAACAGGACATTTGGCCCATTGAGTCCACACTGTCCCTTTTAGAAGAACATAGAACAATGTTGCGCCGACCTGTGAAACCGATCTGAAGCCCATCGAACCTACATTATTCTATTAACATCCATATATTTATCCAATGACCATTTAAATGCCCTTATTGTTGGCAAGTCTACTACTGTCGCAGGCAGGATATTCCATAGTCTTACTACTGAGTAAAGAGCCTACCTCTAACATCTGTCCTATATCTATCATCCCTCAATTTAAAGCCTTGTCCTCTTGTGCTAGCCATCACCATCCAAGGAAAAAGGCCCTCACTGTCCACCCAATCTAATCCTCTGATTATCTTGTATGTCTCTATTAAGTCACCTCTTAATCTTCGACTCTCTAACAAAAACAGCCTCAAGTCCCTCAGCCTTTCCCCATAAGACCTTCCCTCCAGACCAGGCAACATCCTGGAAAATCTCCTATGCACCCTTTCCAATGCTTCCACATCCTTCCTGTAACGTGGCGACCAGAACTCCATGTGCAGCTGCAGCGGGACCTCATGGTTCCGAAACTCAATCCCTCTACCGATAAAAGCTAACACACCGTACACCACTTTAACAACCCTATCAACCTGGGTGGCAACCATCAGGGATCTATGTACCTGGACACCAAGATCTCTCTGCTCATCCACACTACCAAGAATCTTACCATTAGCCCAGTACTCTGCATTCTTGTTACTCCTTCCAAAGTGAATGACCTCACACTTTTCCACATTAAACTCCATTTGCTACCTCTCCGCCACCTTATCTATGTAACCTGCAACATCCTTCAGCAATGGCGACAGCTCCACTGACTTTAGTGTCATCTGCAAATTTACCAGATTCTGGATCAGTGGTGCTGGAAGAGCACAGCAATTCAGGCAGCATCCGAAGACAGGCAAAATCACCTCTGCAAATTTACTAACCCATCCTTCTACACCCTCATCCAGGTCATTTATAAAAATGACAAACAGCAATGGACCCAAAACAGATCCTTGCAATACACCACCACTAGTAACTGAACTCCAGGATGAACATTTCCCATCAACCAACACTGTCTTTTTTCAGCTGGCCAATTTCTGATCCAAACCACTAAAACACCCTCAATCCCATGCCACAGTATTTTGTGCAATAGCCTACAGTGGGAAACCTTATCAATCACCTTAATGAAATCTATATACACCCCATCAACCCCTTACCCTCATCTACTTGTTTGGTTACCTTCTCAAAGAACTCTAACGTTTGTGAGGCATGACCTACCCTTCACAAAACCATATTGACTATCCCTAATCAACTTGCTCCTTTTTAGATGATAAGAGATAGGATTTTTAATCCTTTCCAACACTTCACACACAACTAAAGTAAGGCTCACTGGTCTATAATTACCAGGGTTGTCTCTACTCCCCTTCTTGAACAAAGAAACAACATTTGCTATCCTCCAGTCTTCTGGCACTATTCCTGAAGACAATGACGGCATAGAGATCAAAGTCTAAGGCTCTTCAATTTCCTCTCTGGCTTCCCAGAGAATCCTAGGATAAATCCCATCTGGCCCAGGGGACTTACCTATTTTCACAGTTTCCAGAATTGCTAAAGTCTCCTCCTTGTGAACCTCAATCCCATCCAGTCTAGTAGCCAGTATCTCAGTATTCTCCTCAACAACATTCTTTTTCCTGTGTGAATACTGATGGAAAACATTCACTTAGTGCCTCTCCTACCTAGTCAGACTCTATGCAAACCTCCCTCTACTGTCCTTTACAGGCCCTAATCTTACTCCTGAAGAAGGGTTACATCCAAAACCTTGACTTCCCCACCTCCTGATGCTGCCTGCCTTGCTGTGACCCTCTCCTCCTGATGCTGCCTGCCTTGCTGTGTTCCCCCAGCCTCCTGATGCTGCCTGCCTTGCTGTGTTCCTCTCCCTCCTGATACTTGCTGGTCCTTGAATAAGCTCCACATTTCAACTGTGCCCATCCCCTGCAGTTTCCTTCCACGATCCAATGCATCCTAAGTCTTGCCTAATTGCATCATAGTTGCCTTTCCCCCAGCTATAACTCTTGCCTTGCGGTATACACCTATTCCTTTCCATCGCTAAAGTAAACATAACCAAATTGTGGTCACTATCACCAAAGTGCTTACCTACCTCCAAATCTAACACCTGGCCTGGTTCATTACCCAGTACCAAATCTAATGTGGCTTCGCCCCTTGTTGGCCTGTCTACATACTGTGTCAGGAAATCATCCTGCACACATTGGACAAAAACTGACCCAGCTAAGGTACAGGAACTATAGCATTTCCAGCCAATATTTAGAAAGTCAAAGTCTCCCATAATCACTACCCTGTCTCTCTCACTCTGATCCAGAATCATCTTTGCTATCCTTTCCTCTACATCTCTGGAACTATTCGGAGGCCTATTAGAAAACTCCCAACAGGGTGACCTCTCCTTTCCTGTTTCTAAACTCAGCCCATATTACCCCAGTAGATGAGTCCTCAAACATCCTTTCTGCAACTGTAATACTGTCCTTGACCAACTATGCCACACCTCCCCCTCTTTTACCATCTTCTCTGTTCTTACTGAAACATCTAAATCCCTGAACCTGCAACAACCATTCCTGTCCCTGCTCTATCCATGTCTCTGAAATGGCCACAGCATCGAAATCCCAGGTACCAACCCATGCTGCAAGTTCACCCACCTTATTCCAGATGCTCCTGGCGTTGAGGTAGACACCCTTCAAACCACCTTCCTGTTTGCTGGTGCACTCTTGCGATCTTCTGACCTCACTACTCTCAATCTCCTGGACACTGGAACTACAATTTGTGTTCCCAACCCCTGGCTGAATTAGTTTAAACCCTCCTGAAGAGCATTAGCAAATCCCCCCTCCCCCCTGTGGTTCAGGTATAGACCATCCTGTTTGTTGAGGTCCCACCTACCCCAGAAGAACATTCCACCCCAGACCCAGTTCCCTACCCTATCCCTGTAACCCTGTATTTTCCATGGCTAGTTCACCCTAGCCTGCATGTCACTGAACACGGGATAAGTTAGTAAGGCCAATCCACCCTCACCTGCACATCTTTGGATTGTGGGAGGAAACCCAGACACGGGGAGAATGTGCAAACTCCACACAGACAGTTGCCTGAGGCTGGAATCGAACCCAGGTCCCTGGTGCTGTGAGGCAGCGGTGCTAACCACTGAGCTGCCTTACACTAGCACTCTCCTCCCTCCACCTCCCACTCTGGTTGCCAGGGGAAACAACGTCCCTGCATCTTGTCTGTCCAGTCTTTGTTAGAATTTTAGAGAACATAATGAACTCCCTCTCATTCTGCTAACTTCCAGTGAATTCAGGCCCTGTTCACCCAATCTGTGCTGAGACCCCAGTCCTGCTGTTCCTGGTATCAGGAAAGCACAGAGTAGTGCCGGGGTCTTCCTCACTCTCCTGCAGGAATTATCACTTACATTCAGCCCTGATTCTGCCCTTGGTAAACAGCAGTCTTTGGATCGTGTCATCTGAGCAAAAGTCTTTAAGTGTGTGGGGCTGTGTGTGTGTGGGGCTGTGTGTATGTGTGTGTGTGGGGGTGTG